>NW_020885135.1:91633-99409 GCF_003945725.1 Corapipo altera
TGGTGGCGTTGACCGCAACAATGACGACGTTGGTGGTGATGATGTCATTGGCAATGACGTCATCGACAGTGACGATGACATTGACAGTGTTGACGATGCCGAAGGTGCCGCGGCCCCTGGTGCTGGGCCAGCCCAACCCTTTGCATGTTGATTTAACTCATTTCCCCCCGTTTGGCCCCAAACGAGCCGATCCCGCGCTGGACCCGGTCAATTAAAGCCATTCCTTAATTAATCCCTTGAGATCAGAGCTGACGGGGGGCGTGTCCATCCGTGTCCCCGCCCCCGCCGCCCGTCCCGGCTCATCCCCCGGGATCTTCCCGTCTCCTCCCGTTGCTTCGACTCCAAAACTTGAATTTGCCTTTTCTTTGGGTCCCCGGGAGCCGGGATCGGATCCGGAGGGCTCGGAAAACCGGCGGGAATTGGGGTTTTCCGGCCGTGGATTTTCAGGTTGGGCTTAAAAACGTGGGTTTTGGGGTTGTTTGTTTGTTTGGGGTTTTTTGTTGTTGTTTTCCAGTCGCGTCGCTTCCGTTTCAGTGGAATAAAAACCCGGAAAAATCCGTGGATCCCGGGTTTTGTTTTTTTGTTTTGGTCCCTGCGAACCAAACCAGCTGTACAGTCCCGGCTCTCTCCAGCTGCCAATAAAACCCTCTCCAATTAAACAAAAAACACTTTGGAGCTTGGATTCGTTCTTTCTCCTGGTTTGGGTTTTTTTTTTTTTGGCCTCAAAAAATTTCTCTGGGAATGGGGAAGAGGGAAAAAAAATGTGCTGAGTCAGCGATTTTTTGGGGGGTTTGGGGTTTGAAAAGAGGGGGAAAAGGTCTGAAATTTGGGTTAAAGATATAAAAATAGAGATAAAAATCATAGTTAAATATTCGATAAAGAAGTAAATAATAGATAAATAAATATATAAATAATATTTTTTATTCCCTTTTTTTTGTGGGGGGGAGGGTCGGGTTTTCCTGCTCTGGGTGAAAATCTGATGGATTTCATAAATATTGAAATATAGATTATGCATTATATATCTAAGTTTAAATAATTATGTATGAGATTTATTACTGTAATTAATTATATATAATCTATATTAGCATCAGTAATTATATATTAGTGTAAATAATTATAGGTTAGTATAAATAATTATATATTAAGGGGAAATTTTATTTAATTCTATTTAATTTTATTTTTATTATTTGTATTGTATATTATAGATGTGTGTGAATTATTATATATTATATATCATATATAATTATTAAACATATATAATAATATAATATAAATAATATATAATAAATAATAATATAATGCATAATAATATATGAATAAGTGTACTCTAATTAAATAATAAATTCTACAATCGCAATATAGTTATGAATAATATACAAATAATGTAATAATAAACTAAATAATAATATAATAACTCCCCAATTCCCGGTGTCCGAGAACCTTTGGAAGATCCGGGATCTCCCTCCGGGGGGGTCTTTTCCCGCCGTTATCCCTGTTTCCCACCCCCTGGAGCGCGTGGAATTCCTGGGACGAGCTCCCTCCATCCCGAAAAATCGGGTTCCCTTAGCAAAGATCCCGGGAAAAGGCGATCCCGCCATTCCCGGCGGGAGCAGCTGCGGCTCGTTAGGCGCTAATTAGCGGCTCATTAACGACCCGCCGGGAGAGGTGAGTCATTCCCAAGCTGTTCCCGGCGCCGGCCAAGACCGAATCCCGCCTGGAAAAGCTGCGGGAATGGGGGGAAAGAATCCTGGGAATGCGAGGAGAGGGGGCTTTGTCCGAAACCCCGCCCGGGCGAAGGGAATTCCAGGGATTCCGAGGGAATTCCAGGGACGTGGAGACCCCGGACCCACCCGGGGCAGGAGCGGGGTTGGATCGGGAGCATCCCGAGGGAATTCTGTGGGATGTGGAGACCCCGGGACCAGGCGGAACATCCCGGATGGATCCGGGAGCACCCGGGAGCTCCGGAATATTCCCTCGGGAAGGCCGAAAACGGCGGGATCCGGAACTGCAGCGAATCCCTGTCCCTGTAAAATAACCGGGAAAGAGGGAATGGGGGCGGGAATCCCGGGACAGCCTGGAATTAACCTGCCCTGAGGGATCCCGGGAAAAGCAGAGGAGGAGGAATCCAAGGGATTCCAGGTGGGAAGAGGGTTTGGAGCAACGTGGGAGATTCCCTGCCCTCGGAATGGGGTGGGATGGGATGAGCCTTGAGGGGTCCCTTTTCCCACCCGGACCATTCCAGGATTCCAGGATTCTGCTCCGGGGACGGGCTGGGAGAGCTGGGAATGTTCCCCTGGAGCAGGGAGGGATCCAGGGAGAGCTTCCAGAACATACCCAGGGGGGAAAGAGAAGAAAAGGGGAAAAATTCCATGAAGAAATGGGGGAAACAATTCCATAAAGAAATGGGGAGAAAAGAGGGACATTCCATAAGGAAATGGGGGGGAGGGAAAGGGGCAAATTCCATGAAAAATGAGGGGAAAGGGAGAAAACTCCACAAAGAAATGGGGGGGGAAGGGGGGGAAGAGGAGAAATTCCCATGGGACCCCAAATTCCTGTTCCTGCAAAATTTGGGAAGGGGGGAACATCAGGGATCCCGAATCCCCATTTCCCCCCCTCCAGACTCCCTTTTTATTCCCGTTTTATCCCAAATCCTCCCCGGATTCCTCCCCCTCCCCCCTCCATGACGAGGCACTTTTTGAGCCGAGGGGAAAAAAACCCTGGAATATTTATGAGGATTCGGCCTCTGACTCACAACAATCCCAGCGGGATTTTTAACCCCCCCGCGCCCCCGGAGAGGGAAATTTCGGGAATTCCGACCCCCCCCTCCCCAAATTCCAGGGGGTCTTTCCCAGGTGGAATTCAGACAGAGAAAGAAAATCTTTCCCCCTTTTTTTTCCCCTCCCCATTTCCTCTCAAAGCTGAGCTCAAATCCCTGGGATGAGCTGGGCTCGGATCACATCCCGAATTTTCCTTATTCCATGTTTTTTGAGGGCAGGGAGGCTCCGGAAACACCTGGAGAGCAACAAAATCCTCCCAAATCCCACAGAATTCCATGGTTTTCAGCCTCTCTTCCATCCTCTTTCCCCCCTTTTCCATCCTCTTCTCCCTCTTTTCCAGCCCCTCCTCCCCCTTTTCCAGCCCTTTCCCTCCTTTCTCTGCAGCTGCTCTTCAATTCCCTCCCTTCCCCCTCTCCCACATGAATTAAACATTCCCATAAAAAAACCTCCCTGGCAGCGGGAGGCACATCTGGGAACGAGGGATGGAGCTCCCAGCAGGAAAAACGGCCGGAAAACCAAAACCTGCAGAGAGAAAACAGCACAATTCCCAAAAAAACCAACAAAACCAAACCCACCACCAAAAAAAAAAAAAGCAAAACCGGGAAAAATCTCAGCACTTCCAAGAGACTTTTTTTTATTTGCCGACGAAATAAAGATGGAAATGGGAAAAAAATCCCAAGAAATCCAACGGAAAACAATTCCAAGGCAACTCAGATGAAGGCAAAGGAGCTCCATGCGCTGGGAGAGATCCCGAGATCCCAAAGGAACAGGAAAGGAGGGAGGGAAAGGGGCGGGAAGAGGAGGGAAGGGTAGGAAATTCCAGCGTGGGATCACAGCTGGATCCAGGCTGGAATCACAGGATCCAGGGAAGAGTCACCAGATCCAGGTTGGAATCAAAGCTCCCTGGAGCTGAATCCATCCTGGAATTGCCGGATCTGTGCTGGAATCACAGCTGGATCTGGGCGGGAATCGCAGCTCCCCGGAGCCGAATCCAGGGGGGAATCAGAGCCCCATGGGAATGGATCCAGGCTGGAAGACCCAGGGTGGAATCAGAGCTGGATCCAGGGGGAATCAGAGCTGGATCCAGGGGGAATCAGAGCTCCCTGGAGCTGTATCCAGAGTGGAGAATCCAGGAGGGAATTAGAGCTGGATCCAGGGGGGTATCAGAGCTCCGTGGGAATGGATCCAGGCTGGAAGATTCAGGGTGGAATCCGAGCTGGATCCAGGCCAGAATCACAGCTCCTTGGAGCTGGATCCAGAGTGGAGGATCCAGGCTGGAATCAGAGCTGGATCCAGGGGGGAATCAGAGCTGGATCCAGGTTGGAATCAGAGTTCCCTGGAGCTGGATCCAGAGTGGAGAATCCAGGGTGGAATCAGAGCTGGATCCAGGATGGAATCAGAGCTCCGTGGGAATGGATCCAGGCTGGAAGATTCAGGGCGGAATCAGAGCTGGATCCAGGGTGGAATCACAGCTTGGAGCTGGATCCAGGGTGGAGGATCCAGGGCGGAATCAGAGCTCCCTGGAGCCAAACCCAGCCTGGAACTGCCGGATCCATCCCCGAATCCCCGTTTCCAACCCTGAATCCCTGTCTCCCCCCCCGAGGGGGGCTCAGAGCTCCCCGCTGGTCTTGATGACGTGGAAGAGCGTGACGTTGTAGATGACCTGGTGGCCGTTGTTCCAGGTGTACAGGACCCTCTCGCGGGGGTTGTAGTCCAGCATGGAGATGTGGGAGTACTGGTTGTGGAAGGGGATGTCCGTGTACTCGTAGCTGGAGCTGTTGGTGTCGTAGGCGAAGTAGATCTTGGCGCCGGCCAGGTGGGAGTTGGTGACGTAGAGGGTCCCGCAGATGAGGAAGGACTCGCCGGCGCTGCGCTTGGGGTACCCGGTGTCCCAGCTGCGCAGCACCTGCAGGCTCTGCGGGTCCACGCGGCTCAGCACGATGTTCCCGGCGTTCTGGTTCGTGGTGTACACGGCCCACAGGCCGCTCTCGTCCACCATGAAGTCGATGTCGGAGAAGCCGCCCCAGGAGTAGGGGAAGGTGTTGTTGTAGCCGGCGCCGGCCAGGCTGCGCTGCACCAGGACGCTGCGGGAGCCGAAGTGGTACTTGACGGCCACGTTGCTCTGGTACTTGTTGTAGAAGAGGGAGCCGTTGAACACCACGTGCCCCGTGCCCGCCCAGGGGTGGGGAAGGAGGTGCTGCACGAAGTTCTGCCCCGCCACGAAGTCGTCCAGCGAGCGGAACTCCAGGACGCGCCGGCCCTTGTAGTAACCGTCCATGTACCAGACCTTGGGGGGAGAGGGAGGGGAGGGAGGGGAAGGGGAGGGAGAAAAGGGCGTCAGAGGGGGCGTGGAGGGAGGGGGGAGGCAGAGTAAGGGGGGGAAAAAGGGTAGGGGTTGGGGAAAGGGGCGTTGGGAGGGGTCAAAAACATTCGAGGGGGGACAAAATCCTTCAAAGTGGGGATAAAAACCCTGCAAGGGGGGGACGAAACCCTTTGAGGGGGGGTCAAAGGCACATTGAGGTGGGATCAAAGCCCCTTCCAGGTGGGATCAAAGCCCCTTCCAGGTGGGATCAAACCTCCACTGAAATGGGCTCAAACCCCCTCTGAGGTGGAGTTTCAGGGTCAGCCCCCCCTGGATCCCCCCGGAGCACCCCCAGCCCCTCACCCTGCTGTCCGTGCTGGGGGTCATCGTGTCCGTCATCCAGGACCCGAAGCGGGACCCCGAGGCCCGGATGGTGATGGGGTTGCTGACCCCGGTCAGCTTCCCACAGCCTGGGAAAGGAGGGAAAAGCTGGAATTAGGGGAGGATCCAGGGGAGAGGAGTGACCAGATCCCTCCAGGACAGGCGGGAGCAGGTCCCTTTATCCCGGGATCCAACCAGCCCATCCCAAGGTCTCTACCCCATCCCAAGGGCCCCATTCCCAGCTTCCCAGCCCCATTCCCAGATTCCTGTACCCAGCCTCTGGATGCAGGCGTGCAGCCGGGATCTGACCCATCCCAAGGTCTCTATTCCCAGTTTCCCATTCCCAGATTTCCGTACCCAGCCTCTGGATGCAGGCGTGCAGCCGGGATCTGACCCATCCCATTTTCCCATTCCCAGATTCCCAGATTTCCGTACCCAGCCTCTGGATGCAGGCGTGCAGCCGGGCCTCGAGCAGGAGCAGCCGCTGCTGCAGCTCCTCGTAGTCGAAGGCTCCCATTTCCTCCTGGATGGAGAGGAGGCTCCCGGAGAGGTTCCGGACCTCGCCCTTGAGGTGCACGATGAGCCGCGTGTCCGAGCGGTACTGCTCCAACACCGGGATCAACGGGAGCAGCTCCGACATCCGCTGCTTCAGCTCCTGGGAAAGGGCGGAAAAAAAACCCCCGAGATGGGATCAGACCCCCTGGAATGGGATCAAACCCCCTGGAATGGGATCAAACCCCTCAGGGGCAGGAGGAGCCGCGTGTCCGAGCGGTGCTGCTCCAACACCGGGATCAACGGGAGCAGCTCCGACATCTGCTACTTCAGCTCCTGGGAAAAAACACCGGGATGGGCTCAAAAACACCCGGAAATGGGATCAAATCCCTGGAGATGGGATCAAACCCCCCTGAATTCCAGACTCGCCAAGGGTCACCCCCCCTGATCCCACGGAATTCCAGGCACGTTCCGGACCCCTCCCACATCCCTCCCTCCCTCACCACCCGGAGCTCGGGGCAGCATCTTCCCCCTCCCCCCCTTCCCGGGGAATTCCCACCTGGAATCTGCGGGCGTTGAGGGTCCTCTGGCCCTCAGTGGCCCCGCGCAGCTCCGAGTCCAGGCCCCGCAGGAGCGTCTCCGTGTTCCGCACGTACTGCAGGTCCCGGAACGTCCGGAGATCCAGCACTTCCATGGACTGGGAGATGTTCTGCACCTGGGAGGGACGGAGGGATTCGGGGTCAGCGACGGGGAAAAGGAGCCCCGGGAATTCGGGAGGGCAGGGAAATGGGGGGGTGGGGAGGAATTCCGGGAGATTCCATCCCGGTGTTCCCATCCTCTCCTGGAGTCCCCATCCCATCCCAATGTTCCCAGCCCAGTGTTCCCATCCCATCCTGGTCTGTTCCCCCCATCCCAGTTCCCCCATTCCATGCCAGTCTCCCCATCCCATCCCAGTATCCCACTCCCATCCTCTCCTCGTCTCCCCATCCCATCCCGGTCTCTCATTCCCATCCCATCCTGGTCTCCTCCCCCATCCCCCTCCCCTCTCCGACATTCCTGGGATATCCCCCCCTCCCCAATCCCTCCTTTCCCTCTCTCCCTCCCTCGCTCCAGTTGTTTGTTTTCCAAACTGCCTTTTCCCAACCCGGAGATTCCCCCCCCTTTCATCCCGGCCCTTTTCATTCCCCGGCTTTTCAAAAGCTCGGGAACGAATCCGTCGGGAATTTTCGTGGAGCTGCTGCCTCGGAAAAAAAAAAAAAGGAGCAGCTCTGGAAAAAAGAGAAAAAAGGGAAAAAAGGCCCCTTTGGATGCAGTGGGTTGTGATCAAAATTTAATGGGAATTCCGGGAAAAGAGGGGGAATGAGGCGGGAGCAGGGAGGGGGATCCGTGGATTCCACGGGAATGGGGATCATTCCCGGATCCTCATCCCGGGAACCGGCACAGGGATCCCCAGCCCTGAGACCTCCATGGGGATCCTCGGACCTGGGATTCCCACAGGGATCCTCAGACCTGGGATTCCCACATGGATCCTCAGACCTGGAATTCCCACATGGATCCTCAGACCTGGAATTCCGACAGGGATCCTCAGACCTGGAATTCCCACAGGGACCCTCAGCTCTGGAATTCCCACAGGGATCCTCAGCTCTGGAATTCCTCATCCCAGGCCTCCCAGCTGCCCCCCCCCCCATCCCATATCCCCACAGGAACGGAATCTCCTGGTTGGAATTCCCCATTCCCATCCCAATTAACCCCTTCCCTCCTCTCATTAATGACCCCCCCGGGCATTCCCAGCTCCTGAACGATCCCAATCTGCATTCCCAGCTC
>NW_020885136.1:0-1029 GCF_003945725.1 Corapipo altera
AAGATTCCTCCCACAACAAAGGTGCCAGCACAGAAAGCTCTTGCTTCTTATGTAGTGCCCAACCTGGCCCACGAAGCCAAAGCTTGTAGGACCACGAAGCCAAAGCTTGTAGGCTTTCTTTCCCGGGGATAAGGGCTGCTGTTTCCTGTTTTTAACTGTGCCTCCCAAGTGTCAGCCCTACTCCCAAAATTGCATACAAACAAAGATTCCTCCCACACCAAAGAAACCAGCACAGAAAGCTCTTGCTGCCCATAGAGCGCCCAGCCTGACCCAGCAACTGAACCACAAAGCCAAAGTTTCCCCTCTTTTTTTCCTGGGGATAAGGGCTGCTCTTTCCTGTTTACAGCCCTGCCTCACAACAGCCAGCCCGGCTCCCAAAATTGTATACAAAGATTCCCCCCACACCAAAGGTGCCTGCACAGAAAGTTCTTGCTGCCCAAGGAGTGCCCAGCCTGGCCCACCAACTGCACCACAAAGCCAAAGCTTCCAGTCTTTCTTTCCTGGGTATAAGGGCTGCTGTTTCCTGTTTTCAGGCCTGCCTCCCAACTGACAGCCCCACTCCCAAAATTGCAAACAGACGAAGATTCCTCCAACACCAAACGTGCCAGTACAGAAAGCTCTTTGCCCATGAAGTGCCCAGGTTTGCCTACCAACTGCACAGAAAAGCCAGATCTTCCAGGCTTTCTTCCTGGGGGTAAGGGCTTTTGATTCCTGTTTTCAGCCCTGCCTCCCAACTGCCAGCTCGACTCCCAAAATTGTATACAAAAAAAGATTCTTCCCACACCAAAGATGCCAGCACAGAAAGCTCTTGCTGCTCATGGAGTGCTAAGGCTCGCCCACCAACTGCACCAGAAAGCCAAAGCTTCCAGGATTTCTTTCCTGGCAATAATGGCTGTTGTTTCCTGTTTTCAGACCTACCTCCCAACTGCCAGCCTGACTCCCAAAATTGCATACAAACAAAGATTCTTCCTATAGGAATGACGCCAGCACAGAAAGCTCTTGCTGCCCATGGAGTGCCCAGGCTGGCCC
>NW_020885136.1:1039-7079 GCF_003945725.1 Corapipo altera
CCAGCACAGAAAGCTCTTGCTGCCCATGGAGTGCCCAGGCTGGCCCATCAAGTGCACCACAAAGCCAAAGCTTCCAGTCCTTCTTTCCTGGGGATAAGGGCTGTTGTTTCCTGTTTTCAGCCCTGCCTCAGAACAGCCAGCCTGACTCCCAAAATTGCATATGGGTGAAGATTCCTCCCAGACCAAAGGTGCCCACCCAGAAAGGTCTTGCTGTGCACGTAGTGCCCAGAGTGCTGCACCAACAGCAGGTCTGGGAGGAATCTCTGTCTGTATTCACTTTTGGGCCTCGGACGGCCCATTTAGGAATGGGACTCCCGCCACGAACGATTGCCCTTCCAGCCAAAAAAAAAAGCCCTGATCCTCTGTCTCTCACATGCCATTGGTGCAGCACTCTGGGCACTACCTGCAGAGCAAGAACTTTCTGGGTGGGCTCCCACCCACCTGATCAAAACAGGATGGCAGCCGGCCTCCCCCCACCCATTGAAACTTGGCAGAGTAGTTTGGAGGGTCAGTGCTGGAGTGAGGCTGCAGTGCTGGCACTGGCAGTTGGAGCAGGGCTGAGACTCGAAGGACCCACAGGACACCCCCCAGATCCAGCAATGAGACCTGGTCGCTGCAGCTCTGCTACGCTGATGGTTGTAGCCCACTGAGGTGGTGGCGGAGGCCTGGGAGGTAAAAGTCCTGTGGAGTGAGGGAAGGATACCCACAGTCCGCTGAGTAAAGTCTGAGTGTGGTCTTTGATTGGGTTCAGGGTAGGTGGGAACACCTCTGGTGTGATGTACAAAAGGATGGCATTTCCTGGAGATTTCAGGAGTTGTTGGAAAAGATCATTTTGGTGTCCAGACCACTCTCAGTGGGTCAAATGAATTATAGTGACTGTGATGACAGTGATTGTTGTCTTTTATGAATTTATGTTGTTGTACTAATGTTTGTAACCCAAAATATTATAAGGCTTATAAGTGAGACTTGCTGAAAATTTCAACAAGTCTCGAAGGGGGGAAATGTTGGTAAAATCCTTAATTGCAACAAACGGTGTGCAGTGTGGCTGGTTTTGGTGGGGGGAGCTACAGAGGTGGCTTCTGTTAGAAGCTGCCAGAAGCTTCCTCTGTCCCATGGAGCCAATGCCAGCCGGCTCCAGGATGGAATTCCTGCTGCTGGCCAAGGCTGAGCCAGTCAGGAGCAATAGTAACACCTCTGGGATAACATATTTAAGAACAGAAGGTTGTTGTGCAGAAGGAATCCCAGGCAGGGAAGAGCAGAGTGAGAACATGGGAACAGCAATGCAGACCCCAAGGGCAGTGCAGAAGGAGGGGCAGGAGGTGCTCCAGGTGCCGGAGCTGAGGCCCTGCAGCCCACGGGGCAGAGCAGGGTGGGACAGCTGTGCCCCTGCAGCCCATGGGGGAGCATCGGGGTGCAGAGACCCCCCTGCAGCTCATGGGGGAGCATCGGGGTGCAGAGACCCCCCTGCAGCCCATGGAGGAGACCAGGCTGGAGCAGGTAGATGCAGGAAGGAAGCTGTGACTGTGGGAGACCCAGGATGGAGCAGGGTCTTGGCAGGGACCTGCAGCCCGTGGAGAGGGAAGCCCAGGCTGGAGCAGGTTTTTCCCAGGTAGGACTCGTGGCCCCTGTGGGGGACCCACGCCAGTACAGCTCATCTGTGAAGGACTGACCCCATGGAAGAGTGATCCACAGGACAGCAGGTTGGGAAGAGCTGCTGCCCGAGGGATGGACTCACATTGGAGAGGTCCATCAAGGACTGTCTCTCGGCAGAAACAACAACTGACCGTAACCCCCATTCCCGTCCCCCTGCACTGCTGGAGGGAGGAGGGAGAACATGGAAGGAGGGGTGGGAGGAAGGTGTTTTTAAGACTGTTTTGTTTCTCACTCTTTGGGCCTTATCCTGTCAGTAATAAACTTAGGTAATATCTCCACTTGGAATCTGTTTTGCCTGTGAAGGTGATCAGTCACTGACCCCTCCCAGATCTTATCTCAACTCATGAATCCTCAGTTGGTTTTTTTTCTCTCCTCTGTCCAGTTGCAGAGGGAGAGTGGCTTTAGTGGGTACCTGGCATCCAGCCAGGGTCAACCCATGACACAGAGTTTAAGTCTTGTGAATTCCTTCAGCTTTACCAAACAGGGCTTAGTCCTGTATCTACCCATAGCTATGTACAAGTGGATATCTTAGTCTTGAGACTAAACCATCTGGGCCTGAGCACTACTGATAAGAAGGTGTATCTTGGCCATACCACAGAGCTGGGAAGCATTCCAGAAGAAGAAACCGGTTTTTTTAAGCCTGTGACCAAAAAAGGGTAATTTGAGGGAGGGATGTTTCCCAAACGCAGCAGAGCAGCACGATGGCTCCAGCGCTGGTTCTCGGGGCACTCCTGGGGCTCCTGGGGGACCCAGGGGGGGGGCGACGAAGGGTAAGTGGGACCCTCGGAACTGGGACCTCCTGAACTTCCATTCCTGGGAAGTGAACCCCCCTTCCTGAGAATAGTAAACCCCCTGAACCCCCATTGCTGGGAAACGGACTCTCCTGCACCCCTTCCCTGGCACAGAGACCTCCCTGAACCCCCTTATCCATCCCCGGCACCCCCTGAACCCTCTTCCCTGGAACTCTCCTGAGCCCCCATTCTCGGGAAGGGGTCCCCCTGAATGCTCATTCCCAAGCACGAGTACTGCCCTGAACCCCCATTCCTGGGCACTGAGACCCTCCTGCACCTCCTCCCCAAACATTAGGACCCCCACAAACCCCCTTATCCAGCACCGGCATCCTCTGAATCCCCATTCCCAGAAAGGGGACTCCTCTGCATCCCTTCCCTGGCACATAGACCTGCCTACATCCCCTTATCCAGCCCTGGAACCCCCCTGGACCCCCATTCCTGGGCACGAGGACCCCCTGAACCCCTATTCCCGGGAATGAGGCTGTCCTGAACTCCCATTCCTGGGTACCGGGACCCCCCTGAACCTCCATTTCCAGGCACGAGGACCTCTTACCCTGTACCAGGACCCCCCTGAATCCCTACTCCTGGGCAGCAGGATGTCCCTGACACACCTCATCCAGCACTGGGACCACCTGAACACCCATTCCCATACATGGGGACCCCCCTGCACCCCATACCTGGCTCCAGGACTCTTCTGCACCTCCTTATCATGCACCAATAGCCCCCCACATCCCCTTTTCCCATCATCCCACCTCTTCCAGCCCCTCTTTTCCTTGACCCTGGGACCTCCTGGACTCCCATTTCTGCCTTTTCCAGCCCTCAGCCCCTCTTTTTCTCTACTCCGATGACATCCAGGACCCATCCCATGACCCCCCTTTCCCCAGCACTGGGGCCCCTTGGACCCCCCTTTTCTGGGCACAGAGACCCCTTGGAGCCCCCCATCTCACCTCTCCTCATCCCTGCATCCCTCTTTCCTTGACCCTGGGACTCCCAAGCCCCTTTCTGGCTCTCCCAGCTTTCTCAGTTCCCCCTTTCCTTTACCGATGAGCCCCCTCAGCCCCCCAGTCTCTCACCTTGGGCCTCCCCAGACCCCTCAAATGTCCGTGTCCCCCCAGTTCTCCACTCCCTGCGTTACGTGCGAGTGGTGGTGTTGGAACCTGGCCCGGGGCTCCCCCGATATGTGGCTGTGGCGTTTGTGGACAGGATCCCCTTCGCGAGCTACAACAGCGAGCGGAGCCGGGTGGAGCCACGGACTCTGTGGATGGCGGTTGGAGCTGAGCCGGGATATTGGGATACTGAGACCTGGATCAACGAGAGGTACCGGCACAGGGACCCCGCCCACCTGAAGATGCTGCAGATCCGGTACAACCAGAGTGGGGGTGAGTGGGGGGAGCCGGGGAAGGGGGATCTGTGGAGCTGGGATGTGGATCTGTGGGCCTAGAGGGGATCTGGGGGACTCCAAGGGTCTGGAATGGGATCTGTGGATCTTCATCAGACTATGAGACTCTGCAGGGCTGCAATGGGGCCTTGTGGGGCTGGGACACACTTCCATAGGTCTCTATGGGTCTGATTCCACCCCTCAGGTCTCCACACACTGCAGTGGGATTGTGGCTGTGAGCTCCTGTCCGACGGGAGCGTCTGTGGATCCCATCGGGAAGGCTATGACGGGCAGGATTTCATCTCCTTCGAACTGGGATCCAGGAGCTTCATGGCGGCCGATGGCGCTGCCCAGATCACCAAGAGGAAATGGGAATCTGACAGGACCATGGTGGAGAGGTTGACAAATTACCTGGAGCACACCTGCTTGGAAGTGCTCCAGAAACATGTCTGGTATGGGCAGGAGGCACTGGAGCAAAAAGGTGGGGGCAGAATTCCCATGGAAATGGGGAACTGGGGAATGTGGGATTTGGGAAGGTGGAATTTGAGAACGCAGCAATTCCCATAGGAATTCTGTTTATGCATCTCACCTTCATCCTATTCCCACGGGAATTCTGTGGGTGGATCTCATTGCTGTCCATTCCCTTGGAAATTCCATGGATAGATCCCACCATTATCGCATTCTAGAGCCCCCTGACATCCATGTGTCTGGGAAAGAGGAACACGGGATCCTGATGTCCTGCCATGTGTACAGATTCTACCCCGGGATGACTGGGATCAACTGGCTGAAGGGGGATGAAATCCGGGATCAGGAGACAGAGTGGGGCGGGATCGTTCCCAACAGCGACGGCACCTTCCACAGCTGGGCCAGGATCTGGGGGAGCGGGAGCAGTACCGGTGCTGGGTGGAGCACGCCAGAATGCCGGAGCCCTGGATCTTTGCCTGGTGTGAGGCTGGGAATGTGGAATTTGGGAATTGGGAACTGAGAAATTTGGGGATGCGGAGCAGTGGGATGGGGGTTCCGGTTTCCCCTCCCTCTCCTCATCATCCTGCATTTCCCAGAGCTGGAATTCGGATGGAATTTCATCCTGGTGCTGGTCGCTGTGTCTGTCATCGCTGCCATCATCATCACCCTCATCCTGAGATTTGGTATCTGGAAGCTCCGATCCGGTAACTCATGGGATGGGGATTGGGAAGGGGCACAGATCCGCCCAGCAGCATTCCAGGGATGCTGTGCCATGGGTCCTGATCCCACTTTATTTCCATTAGAAAGAGGAAGGGATATAACATGGCAATTGGTGAGTTCCAATGCTGGATCCAGCTCCGTGTAACATCCCAGTTACACCATGATGTAACTACTCTATAATAATAAAAATAGGGATAGGTAACTGAATGTCTATTTAGATAAGGCAGACTTCGTACCAATTCTCAAAGACTGTATATGATAGATAATTTTTGAAACTTACTCCTTCCAAATGTATAAAAGCTGTTGTGTTTCTTTTCTCAGTGGAATGCACGGGGGGACGACATCCCTTTGCATTGCCCCGGGCGGAAATAAAAAGTGTGCTTTTACATATTGTTTAAGGATTTCTTTGAATCACCGCTCCCTCAGCGGTCCCTGGGGAGGGGACACGGGGGGCCGAGCCCGCCAGACCCCGCTCCCCTGGCGCCTCCCGCCCCCTCCGCCCGCAGCGAGCCCCGAGCCCCGGCAGGACCGAGCGCGGGTCCCACCGCGCCGGGGCCGCCCCTGAGCTCCGCCGCCGCCTCAGCGCCGTCCGGGCGCTGCCGCCGCTGCCCCGGCCCGGCAGAGGGAGGGGGCGGGGAGTGCCCGCCCGAGCCGACCAATGAGCACGCGAGGGCGAGGAGTGACGGGGCAAGCAGCCAATCATGGCGGGACTCGAGCTGTGCCGCCGCCATTTTGTCGCGCGGCCCGGGCCGGGGGGCCGGAACAGGGTCTTGTTTGATCGCCGCGCAAAGACCCGACTGGGGGACATTGATGGGATTGGGAACCGCTCAGATCCCAGCAGGAGGGTGAGAAGTCAAACGAGTCCTAATAAAACACCTTCCCCCACCCCTCCCTCCTTCACGGACTTCACTTTATCCCCTATTCCCTCCCTCCGCTTCGCGGCACAGGGGGATGGGGGTCCTACCGCTGCTTCCCGCTCAGGGAGAGGAGTCCGTGTCTGCTCCGTCAGGCGTGGGGTAGAGTGGAGTCCGTG
>NW_020885136.1:7089-68112 GCF_003945725.1 Corapipo altera
TCAGGCGTGGGGTAGAGTGGAGTCCGTGTCTGCTCCGTCCAGCATGAAGTACTTGGCATGGGACACAGTCCCTCGGGAACAGGCTGCTCCACCGTGGGTCCCCACGGGGTCACAAGTCCTGCAGGAGCCTGTTCCACGTGGGCTCCTCTCTCCGCGGCTCTGCAGGGGCTTCCCGCGGCCTCTCGGCCTCCTTTGGGCACCCCCTGCTCCGGCGTGGGCTCCTCCCTGGGCTGCAGGGGGGTCTCTGCTCCATCCTGGACTCGTCCACAGGTCACAGGCCCTTCAGCTCAACTTCGCACGGAGTTCCAGCCTGTCCAGTGCAGCAGCAATTCCCGGGCCTCCTGCCAACCCGGGCACATCGCCAGAGCTGTTATCCAGCATTCCCAGGCACAGCACAGAGGTGATCAGAGCTGAGCAGCTCAGCAGCAGACAGCAACAAACAGCCACTAAGGAGCACCAGACTCTGACACACAGCCAGGAGCCCCAGACAGCACCAGCAGCTGTAAATTCCAGCAGCACATCCCAATCCCGCCTGTCAGGATCTCCAACGCTCCCAACCCCACCTTGGACACCAACAAAGGCTGTTGTGGTTTCACCCCATGCAGCCCCAAGCCCCCCCCCAGCCACTGCTCACTCACCCACCAGCAGGACTGGGGAGAGAACTGGGAGGGGATAAGATGGGTTGAGATAAAGAGAGTTTAATAAGGACAAGCAAAAGCTGCACACATGAGCAAAACAAAACAGGGAATTCATCCCCTGCTTCCCATGGGCAGCAGGTGTTCAGCACCTCCAGGAGAACAAGATCCCATCCCACGGAATGGTGACTTGGGAAGACAAACTCCATCACTCCAAATGTTTCCTCCTTCTCTCCCCCACTTTATATCCTGAGCATGATGTCACATGGTCTGGAATATCCCCTGGGGCAGTTGGGGTCGCCTGTCCTGGCTGTGTTCCCTCCCAACCTCCCACACACCCCCAGCCCCTCCCCAGTGTGTCCATACAATGGGCAGGAAAGGCCTTGGCTCTGGGTGAGCTCAGCACTAACAAAACCTCTCTATTCTCAGCCCTGTGTTCAGCACACACCCAAACACAGTCCCACACCAGCCTCTGCAAAGAAAATTAACTCCACCTCCCCCCCAAACCAGCACATACCAGCCCTTATTCCACACCAGTCCCATCATGCCCAGGCCCCACAGGACTCAATACAACTTCACCCCTCACCACCCACTTCCCATTCTTTGTGTAACACACAGGTCTTGTTCCCTTAGTCTATGCACCACTCCTGCAAAATGTCCATAAAATGGCCCCAAAATGCCTGTTGAATTCCTCACGTCCATGCCTTTGGGCTCCCCCTGTTCTGGTGGTCCCTCGGGCAGGAGAGGGGCTGTGTGTGGGGAGTGTGGCAGTTTGAGCCACATTAGAAATCTAAAATCCAATTTCCAGGCTTCCCCCACCCCTTCTCACAATTTATCCTAACACCGGAGAGAAACTTTCAGGCTAGAGGCTTCTGTAGGGGAAGGGGGAAGTATATACATTTATTTACACAAATAAATACTATACAAACTAAAGGCAACTATATATATATATTATATTACATTCAGTCAATCCTTTCAAGCCTCTCCTTTAACTTTAGTCCAGGAGCAGCTTTTTAAGGCTGATATGTAACAGTCTTTTGCTGTGGGAGTGTTCTGGGTTCCTGAACACTCCCTCCTCACCAAGTTCCAGTTGTTTGTTGCAGTTTTTCTCCTCACGAAGTCCAAGAAGATAGCTTTGAGTCCTTGCTCTTCTGCTGCTGGTGATTTCTCCCTCTCGGTGTCTCACCTCGGTTCGTAGGCTGCTGCAGTGTAGCTCATCAAGCGTCTGTGTCCTGGAATCTTCATTCCTCCACATCAGTTCTCAGCTGCCCCCGGTCAGCTTCGGCAGGCAGGCGATTCCTGAGCTCTTGGCTCGCTTCCAATTTCGCCTGGGATTCTTCTCCCAAGCACCGAGCTGATTTATCAGCCCGTCCACTTGGCTCTGCTCAAATGCTGAGCTTTAAAACCCACCCCCCACCAGCCTAAATGTAGTGCGGGGAAAAAGCCCCCTAGCCTTGGCCACAGGCAACTTGGTTCAGTTATGCACTGTCTCAAGTGTCCCGCAGCTGCGGGGGGGAGGGGGGAGGAAAGAAGGCCTGGCCTCCTCCCTCTTACCTCAGGTGCTGTGAAATTCTTCTTTCACAGCACATACTCCAAATGCTGACTCTAACTCTAGCCAAAGGCTGGCCTTGTCCACCTACACCCAGCAGGCACTAACAGCAAAACAACCAAGACAGAACTGCCAACCGCTTCCGGTACTGTGATATATGATTTTGAGCAGAAGCGAACAACATGGACAGTGATTGGCTTTCCAGGGAACACTGTCCTGGCACCCAATCACCTCTGAGCCCCCCCAGCCTCTCAGGGGGGCCAATTTCAAACTATGACAGGGAGTTCCTAGGCACTAAAGGCATCTCAGGTCAGTCCCTGCTGCCTTGCAACTGCTGCTTGTGAGGCTCTGTAAGAGATTGTTCCATCTCTGACTGGCTTCTTTGTTTTTACATTGACCGGTGTAATGAACAATTGGTAATTGGCCTCTCTGCCGAGGTGTGAGAGGTGTTAATGGGGCAATTAAGCACCTTGGGCAAGACTTCTTCGAAGTGGTTTAAAGTTGCACAAGTGGCATTTAACCACTTCACACTAATGAAGCTCTTTCGATTAGCTGAGGTACTTGCCAAACTGTAAGTTTTACAGGCTACCAGGAGCCCCCCTGGAGCCCAGTGACTGAACAAAGTGGCGGACACCGACTTTAGCCTTTAGCAGGGCTGTCTTCATCGACCTAGGGGGACATTTTGGGCTGCTCGCTGGAACCCCTGGAGAGTCTCTGACAGAAAGTTGCTACATTTTCCCGCCTTGGCAGAGCCAGCCTGCCTGGATACCAGCTGCTTAAGCAATGGACACCGTGGAAAAGTCTGCCCGGAGCCAAGCTGGCCAGTGAGCGCCCACCAGGGGGTATTTAAGGCAGTGCCAGCGTTGTGGTCCTGTCCAGCCCACTCGGTGTTGCCCAGGGTCCCGTGCTGGCTGCTGGCCCTGCTCCTCGCTCCGTCCTGCTTTGCCTCCGTCTCGCCTGCCTCCGTCCTGCTCCTGTCCCACCTGCCTGCGTCTCCTGTTTGTCTTGGATCCAGTCTGCTCACCACCTGCTTCTCTCCAGCAGTCCTTCCCTGACTGCCTGAGGCTGACTACACCCGATTCTCTCACTGGTGGTGGGAACCTTTTTGCACTTTCCTTTTTCTCCTTTTGTAGCCTTTCCTTTTCATTATCTTTCCTTATCTCTCTCTCTTCTCCTCCCCCCTTGCTTTTACCATTTTAACTTATTGTTACAAATAAAGTTAATTGTCTGTTTGAGACCATTTGGGGTTTTGTGCCTTAATCTCGCCTTCGAAGTAATCATCTAAAAGAACCTCGTTACAGCCTCTGAATGGTCTGTACCAGGCAGTTGGTGTGTTCAGCTGGAGAAGAGGAGACTGAGGGGAGACCTCACTGCAGTTCCAACTTCCTGGGAGGGGCAGAGGAGGGGCAGGCCCTGAGCTCTGCTCTGTGGGGACCAGGGACAGGACCCCAGGGAATGGCCTAAAGTTGGGTCACGGGAAGCTTAGGTTGGATATTAGAAAGAAGTTGTTCCCCCAGAGGGTGGTTGGGCACTGAACACGCTCCCCAGGGCAGTGGGCACAGCACCAAGGCTGACAGAGCTCAAGGAGTGTTTGAATGATCCTCTCAGGCCCATGGTGTGAGATGGGGATGGTCACAGGGTCCAAGGGTTGGACTTGGTGATCCTCATGGGTTCCTTCCAGCTCAGTCACATTCTGTGATTCTTTGTAACACCCCACCTTTGCCTGCTTTGCTGCTTCTGTTAGCCACAAGTTCCTTCCTTTATTGTTTTTTTCCTTGACTGGTTTCTCTGCATGGCAGCTTGGTTACACAGAAATTTTCTACGGCACATTCTGCTGCAACCATTACTGGATCTGTTATGTCTCCAAACCCGGTGTCAGTCCTATGGAGCCAAAGGAACCCTGGGACACATGGAACCAAGGTGCAATTGTGACATGGTGGGGCCTCATGGAATCAAGGGGATGTTGTGACACTGCAGGGCCTCATGGAACCAAAGGAACCCTCAGACACAGTGGAACCTCATGGAACCAGGGGCCATTTTGACACTGCAGAACCTCATGGAATCAAGGGGATATTGTGGCACTGAGAAGCCTCATGGAACCAAAAGAACCCTGGGACACTCGTGGGAACTCATGGAACCAAGGGGCTATTGTGACGTATGGAACCTCAGGGAATAAAAGGGCCGTTTTACCACTGCAAAACCTCACGGGGCCATGAAAGAATCACAGAATCAGCTGTGTTGGAAAAGACCTCTGAGATCATCAACCTACGACCCAACACCACCTTGTCAACCAGATCATGGCATGTTTCTAATGTTACACGATTACCTGATGTAGCAACAAAGGCTTGTAATGCTTCTGCGCAGGGCTGCATCGCAAATGTAAATGACTGGCTTGTTAAGCTACCAGTAGACATTGCACTGCAGGAGCTAGATATTTTGGGTACCTTAAATGCTGCTACTTGCTTTTATTTTGATTATACGGGTGCAACACTGCTGGTTAATAAGTACAGTAAGGGCGATGATGCTTCTGCTACCACAGAAACTCTTTCACAAGACTTGTCTCCAGATATACCCTTTTACCACAATGCATCTGCTTGGTGTTTATATACACACAAGCAACTCTCACCTAGTGTAACAGTTGCTCATCAACTCCCGAAAGGATACTTTTTGATTTGTGGCAATCGGGCATGGCCAGGTATTCCAGCGAAGCCCATGGGGGACCCTGTACTTTTGGTAAATTAGGCTTGCTTACCCCCACAGAAAATCTTTTGTTGAATCATTCCCATCTCTACAGTCATGTTTTGACCAAACGGTCACTGGCCCTTGACTCTAAATGTCCATCCTAGGGTAATGAGGGAGCTGGCAGAAGAGCTTGCCAAGCCGCTCTCCATCATCTTCCAACAATCCTGGCTCACTGGGGAGGTCCCATATGACTGGAAGTTGGCAAATATCACCCCAATCCATAAAAAAGGCTGCAAGGCTGACCCTGGTAACTACAGGCCTGTCAGCCTGACCTCGGTGCCTGGCAGAGTTATGGAGCAGATTATCCTGTGTGAAATCACACAGCAGCTACAGGATGGACAAGGGATCAGACCCAGTCAACATGGGTTTAGGAAGGGCAGATCCTGTTTGATCAGGTGGGTCACCTGATCTCCTTTTACGATCAGGTGACCTACCTGGTGGATGAGGGAAAGGCTGTGGATGTGGTCTATCTGGACTTCAGCAAAGCCTTTGACACTGTCTCCCATAGCATACTCCTGGAAAAGCTGGCAGCCCATGGCTTGGACAGGGACACTCTGTGCTGGGTCAGGAACTGGCTCAAGGGCCGGGCCCAGAGAGTGCTGGTGAACGGAGCTGCATCCAGTTGGCGGCCGGTCACCAGTGGCGTTCCCCAGGGGTCAGTGCTGGGCCCAGTCCTTTTTAACATCTTTATCGATGATTTAGATGAGGGGATTGAGTCCATCATCAGCAAATTTGCTGATGACACCAAATTGGGAGGGAGTGTCGACCTGCCGGAAGGCAGGAGGGCTCTGCAGAGGGATCTGGATAGACTGGAGAGAGAGATGGGCTGACTCCAATGGAATGAAGTTCAACAAGGCCAAGTGCCAGGTCCTGCACTTTGGCCACAACAACCCCCTGCAGCGCTATAGGCTGGGCACAGAGTGGCTAGAGAGCAGCCAGGCGGAAAGGGACCTGGGGGTGCTGATCGACAGGAGGCTGAACATGAGCCAGCAGTGTGCCCAGGTGGCCAAGAAGGCCAACGGCATCCTGGCCTGCATCAAGAACAGTGTGGCCAGCAGGAGCAGGGAAGTGATCCTTCCCCTGTACTCTGCATTGGTGAGGCCACACCTTGAGTATTGTGTTCAGCTCTGGGCCCCTCAGTTCAGGAAGGATGTTGAGGTGCTGGAGCGGGTCCAAAGAAGAGCAACGAGGCTGGTGAAGGGACTGGAGCACAAGTCCTATGAGGAGAGGCTGAGGGAGCTGGGGTTGTTCAGTCTGGAGAAGAGAAGGCTTAGAGGCGACCTCATCACTCTCTTCAGCTACCTGAAGGGAGGTTATAGCCAGGTGGGGGTTGGTCTCTTCTCCCAGGCAACCAACAATAGGACAAGGGGACATGGGCTCAAGCTCTGCCAGGGGAGGTTTAGGTTAGATGTTAGGAAGAAATTCTTTACAGAGAGGGTTATCAGGCATTGGAACTGCCTACCCAGAGAGGTGGTGGATTCACCATCCCTAGAGGTTTTTAAAAAGAGATTGGACGTGGCCCTTAGTGCCATGATATAGTAATTGGAGTTGGATCAGGGGTTGGACTTGATGATCTTGGAGGTCTTTTCCAACCCAATCTATTCTATGATTCTATGATTCTATGATTCTATGATTCTATGACACTTCGTGGGGTCAGGCATCTATTGTGTCTGACTCTTTTTGCCACAAGTTGCCTCAGCAAAAGCGTTAAAGCAAATCAATGCCTTGGCGTGCTGGGTGACCAAACAAGCAAATTTGACCTCAGATACTTTGTATAAGCTTGCCACGGATGTAGATAGTGCACGGCATGCTACACTGCAGAATCGTACTGCTATTGATTTTTTGCTATTAGCACATGGACATGGTTGTCAGGAATTTGAAGGCATGTGTTATTTAAATATCTCGGATCACTCTGAATCCATCTACAGACAAATTGCCACACTTCAGGAATGAACAAAGAAGATCACACAGGAAACTGGTTTTTTCGGCCTGGAAGGCTGGTTGTCTAATTGGGGCATTACTGTCCTTACTCAAGACAGGGGTCTTAGTTTTTTTAATAGTCGTGGTTGTGCTAGTAATGTTATCATGTATTGTGTCGTGTTTGCAAAGGACCCTGCAAAAGACGACACAGGGAATATTTCTTGCACAATTACAGAAAGGGGGAATTGATGGGGTTAATAGCGGGTCTATTAGCTCCCAGGATGGAGATATCGACTGGGAAAAGTTTCGGGTGTATGCTTGATGATAAGGAAGTCAGTACGCAGCCCTAATGGAGAAAACAAAGGCAGGCTGTAAAACTGGTAGGCCTAGGATGTGGGAACTGCAATAAGGCCTTGAGCTTTGCCAAATGTATCGCCCATAGATCCTAGCCAATGAAAACGCTGTTACTTGCTTACCTAAAACAAAGATACTGCTTGCTGCTAGCAAGAGGTATAAAAAAGCAAATGAGAAAATAAAAGAAGAAGACATCTTTCCTGCACATAACTGACTCCTTGTATCTTTATCGTCCGTCACGACTCTACACTGACACTTAATCCCTCCATTTCCAAGGACTTTGTGGCATAAGGGAGCTCTGTGCTCTGGGTACGGAGGGAGCTCCAAGTGCCACTGGAGTGGGAACCACAACTCATCAGGTTTGTGTTCTTTGGGAGGTCTGGAACTGGTGACACTTAGAGCCACAGAAAGTTTCTCTTCATTGCCCACAAACAAAAAGTAAACTCAATACAATTTATAAACATCTCAGTTCTTTCCTCAGTTTTCCCCAGCCACAGTGAGCTGGAGAATGCACGTCCTTGATGTCCTGGTGCCACAGCCCAGGGTGCTCCTGGCCTCCCTTGCTGCCAGGGCACACCACTGCCTCCTGCCCAGCTCCCTGCCCACCCACAGCTTCTGACAGGGCTGCTCCCAGCCAGGCAGCTCCAGCCTGTGCCATGGCCAGGCTGAGTCCCCTGCAGGGGCAGACACTGCCATTCGTCCCTCGGGGATTTCAGCAGGTTCCTGCCCAAAGGTTCTCTCCTCCTCCCTGAAACCCTTCCCCGAGCCCAGAGGCCTGAGAGACCTTTCCAGGAAAGACTCAGGCAGAGAAACCATGGAGTCCCTCAGCACCACATCAGTGTCTGCTGGAATTAACCCCCCTCCCCATTGCACAGCAGCCCTGCATTTCCCTCCCCACAGCCTTGCCCAGGGCAGGCTGCTCTGGGCAGTGGCACCACAGCCCCAGCCCCTCTGGGCACAGCAGCAGCTGGAGCTCTGAGAGGACTCAGCCCCAGCAGTGGGTGAACGTGCTTGGCAAAAGGGAAAGGAGGCTCCCGATGTGCCCTGCTCTGCTCTGCAGGAGATCCTGAGAGCTCTGCAGCCCCTCCCTGCCATCCCATCCCCTCAGGCCAGGACAAATCCCTGGCCCTTGTGGTCCTCCAGAGCTCTTCCAGCTCCAGACAGAGGGTTCCATCCCAAAGCTGGGGCAGCCAGAAAGCTTTTCTCATTTCCTGAGCAGTCCTGCTCTGCTCAGGAAAGGAATCTCAGACAAAAAGTTATTGCAGGTTCATTTATGTCACTCATACCCAATATGAAACTCCCCCGTTAGACTAAGTTTCTGGGACACACAAGATGGGGGGCTTCTGAAAAAGGAGGGAATGTAAACATGACCTTTTTTTTAAAAGAAAACATCAAAAACATAGAAAATAAAAAATGTACATAAGACCTCATCGTTCATGGGAGTTCTGGCACACAGTGGGAGCATCATTCGGCAAACAATATTCTACAATTCAACATCATGGACTGTTCTGACCCAAAAATCAAATCCCCTTGAGGTACACAGAGTGTTTCCCCGTCCCTCTGCATCATCCACCAAGTGCACCCTAGTCCTTCAGCAGAAACAATCCCATGGGTGGCTTGCCTTTGCTTAAGGCAGGACTAATCCCAGCTGTCCTCCCCAACATATTCCTCATATGGACCACAGGGATTTTCTCCCCTTCAATGGTATGGAGAGGTTCTTTTTGGGCAGGGCCAGTTCAACTGGTAGAGTTAACTAACAAGGTTTGTGTGATGCCTTAAAGCTTTTTGGATATTTTTTTTTAGCTTTTTGTAGACTTAAAAAGTAGTTGTGTAGTGAATGTAGATGTCAATGTAGCTGTATTATATGCCACTCCTTAGCATAGTAGTTTACACATACCCAACCCAATCACCCCATTTTATATCAAACTTTCTAAATTACTTTAACGTGTTTACACTTCTTTTCAAGGTCGAATTGTAGAAAAACACCTCTATTGAACAACATCACACCCTAGGCCTGGACAACAAGATCCCACAAGAGACAAAGCAACCTTCAAGCCCAGAACTTTGGAGGTGCTCCAAGGACTGTATGTGCTGTGAATATAAAGATGAGGAAGAAGGGGTCCCAAAGAACCCAAACCCAATTCCCCAAGTGAGGTGTCAGGGGGCAGAACTGGGCAGAACCAGGGGGTGGAGAGTTCTGGCATTGGATGGACCATCTTCTAAAACTGTAGAACCATTGCCTGTGTGTGTTCCCCTGAGCCTGTGGGCCTGATTAAAGGACCTGCTCTTTTGAGCTGATCTTAGACACTAAATTGGCCTGGAGTTTTCTCTCTTGAGCTTACAGGACTAACAGGTGGCTTTTGCTAAATGCACATCCCAATGTTTGAAGGTCCCACTGCCCATTGCTGTCAATGTGGTTTTGAACAGTCCACTCTACCATTCAGCTTTCCCAGAGGCTGGTGCCGGACAGGGAATATGATCCATCCACTCCATGCCGAGTTCTCTGGTCCAGGTATGCACAAGGTTGTTTTTGAAAAGAGTCCTGCTGTCCAACTCCAGTTTTTCTGGAGTGCCGTGGCTCCTTGATTCCATGAGGTTGCACTGTTTCCCAGCGTTCTTGGGCTCCATAAGGCACTACAGTGTCACAATGGACCACTGATTCCATTGTTTTCCCCCGTGTCACAATGGACCCTGGATTCCATGAGATTCCGCAATGTTCTGTTGGTTCCCTTTGGTTCCAAAAGGTTCTGGGATGTCACACTGGCCCCTTGATTCCCTGATGTTCCACAAAGTCCCGGGGTCCTTTTGATTATTCCATGAGGTTCCGCAGTGTCCCATGTTCCCTTTGGTTCCAGGAGGCCCCAGTGTATTCCAATGGCCCCTGGATTCCAGGAGATTCCACAGTGTCCTGGGGTTCCCTTGTCTCCCTGACTTTTGGCAGTGTCCAGGGTCCCTTTGTTCCCAGGAGGTTCCGTTGTTTCCATCAGGCCCTGCCACATCCCATACCCCCTTTGGTTCCATGAGGTGCTGCAGGGTCACAATATCCCCTTTATTCCATGAGGTTCCGCCACGTCCCAGAGTTCCTTTGATTCCATGGGGTTCCACAGTGCCAAAACTCCCTGGTTCTTCTCCTTCCAACTTTTCTGGGCCCATTCTATCCCTGCCTGGGATGGAGCACCATTGTGTTTCTGCAGGAATGGATCCATGGCCATCCTACCACTGCACCAATTGAATGCTGCAGAAATGTCACTGCAGGCCCGACCCTGGATGCAGGAACAGTCTGGGAACTCCAGGCCTGCTGACATTCAGCAGAGTCAGTCGGGGTCACAAAGAGCACAAGTGATTGACTGCAACCTCTGCAGTTCTCTGGCATTGCTGGGGACAAATGTAGGAACTGCCAGGAGCTCTGCAGAGCCCTGACAGTGCCACTGCAATCCCAAGCTGCATTGCCCGGCTCAACACTCAGCACAGCCAAGGCCACAACCCTTCCTGAAAGGTGTCCCTTATGGGCAGAGCCAGGGGGACAAACCCTTCCATCTGTCCCTACAGATTTTGAATTCTCATCCCCCACTTAGGGACAAAGTCAGGCTACATTGGGTGTTTAGCTTTGCATTTGCTTCACTGGTTTGTGCTTCCAACACCTCAGTCTGGGTAGAGTCTGGCCCCCCAAAGAAAACAAGATATGACTATTAGTGTTTCCCACTGCAGTGGCTGCAACTTGGGCCACAATCTGCCAGGAGCAGAGAGGTCCCTCCTCAAAGAAACTTCTTGGCAATGGAGTTAGCAAGAAAACGGGACAGGCTGTGGGGATCAGTGTCAGGGCATGGCCTGGGAAGTGTCTTGAGCATCCTCCTGTTTAACATGACCGGCTTTTTCATCCTCTTTTCTCTCTGTTTTCTCATACCTGTCCTTTCACAAACCACCATGATCCCACCATTCCCATTCCTTTGGTTCTTCCCTAGAGATCCCATGACAAGTCTTGCACAGTCCCCAAATGTACTTTCTTATTGCCCATCGTAAGAACCCACCTCAAACAGAATCCCTCATCTTCAGCTGGCAAGGTCATCCTGAGCAGCTCTGCCATTGACCCATTTCGTGAAACTCTCACACAGAGATGTTAGAACTTTATTTGAATTGATTTTTTTCCTTTTGGGTTTCCAATGGCTTCTCCAAAAACATGGTAATTCATGTCCTAAGAATAGAAATTCTTTGGAGAAGGAGTTTGGGATATTAGACTCAAAGAATCACAGAATGGTTTGGGTTGGAAGGGAGATAAAAGGTCATCTGGTCCAAACTCTTGGACATGGAGAGTGATGTCTTCACTAATTGAGGCTGCTCAAAGTTTCTGACCTGGGACAAATCCAGGGAGGGGACATCCTCTTCTCTGGGAACCTGCTGGAGTTCTTGCCAGCCCCATTGGTAAATATTTCTTCATTTTATCCAATATAAAGCTCCCCTATTTCAGTTTAAAGACATTACCCCTTGTTCTGCCACTACAGGCCTTAGTAAAACGTATCCCTGTGACTGTCTTAGACTATGAGCACAATATTTTCATCTGCAAACACTTTGGAGGTGCTCAAAGATGTCCCTACAAAAAGTTTGTCCCCATTTTTCTTAGAAGCCTCTGTGGTGGTGTATCCTCCCCCCATTCTCCTCAGGCCTGGTCAGTGATCTCAGGAGCTCCTGATAACCCTCGACCAAACCAGTTGAGCAATGAAGAGCCCCTGGACTGGACCAGGGCTGTGGGGAAGTGTCTCTGGACTGTACCAGGTGGTCCTGGATGATACAGGTGGGAACAATCCGGAGTGGAACAGCTGGGGAACTCAGGATAATCAGTCATCCCATAAAAGCCTTAGAACATTCCTGACCTGACTCGCAGCCCAAATGGAACAGATTGGATACAATTCCCAAATATTTTGGAAACTCCAGTCATTCCTGAAACCAGGATGGAAATTCAGCAGTCACCTTGTGAGCCCACACCCAGCGGGGCTGCGGGAGGCCCTGGCAGCTCCCCAGCACCTCCCTCTCAGTGGGACACCTCTGGCAGCCTCTCCCAGCTCAGGAACCCTCCAGTTTGCAACACTCCAAAGACCGCTGCTGATGCCCAGGACAATTCTGATCCCTCTCAACAAACACTCCTCCAGCTGTGACCCTTGTCTGTTGGCAAACACAAAGGGATTTGTGGGAGTGTTTCCCTGACAAGAAGGAGAATCTGGGAGAGGGACCTTTCCACAGCCAGCTCTTGATGTGTGCACACATCTCTGCCTGGGTGTGGGTGTGAATTGACTGTGGTGGGAATATTGTTATTGAGAATCTGTAATTCAGTCACTGTTAAAATTGTAGCAGATGCTATTGAATCACTTGATAACTGTTCAACTGATCAATAATTAAATGGTACTAATCTCTTTTGCCCCTTATCTTTGGATCCAAATCCTTTCCACCCTGACCCTTTTGCATCCCAAGGTGCTGTGTAAATAATTTTGTTTCATCAAAAAATATACATTTTTTGTGACGTCTCTTTAAAATCTTCCTGCTTAGCTAAACTACAAAACAACTCCAATTAGCTGTAGAAGTCTGGAAGGATGAAGCCAGTTAAAGGAAGGGAAATAATTTGGTTTTAGGTGTTTTAATGGTCCCCACGGTGTGTTTGGAGCTGTATCCACCATCGTGAAGTACTGAGAGGAGACTGAAGAAGTTGCTCAAGAAGTCAGAAGCCAAACTGCAAGTGCCTTGAAGCATTGCTGGGCCCCACTGAGGGCAGGCACTGCCAAAGCCTCCCCAGGGACTCCTTGGAGCAGCTCCTTGGAGGCCAGGAGTGCAGGCAGACAAAGGCTCTGGGCAGGCCCCTGCAATGCTGAGCAAAGCCTGCCTTGGTTTTGTGGAGCACAAAGGCCAAGGCCTGAGCCCCAGGCCCTGGCCCAGCAGATCCTGCCCCTCCCGGCTGGCTCAGGGCTGTTTGGGGGGCAGTGGGATGGGAGGGGGAGGAACAACAAAGGCCCAAAACTGGGCAACCCCTGCCAGGCTCCTGAGGGAGGGGCGAGGCAGAACCCAAGTGCAGAACCTGCCAGGAAAGTTGCTTGTGGTGACCTGAGTGGCAGAGGCAGCTGCCAGAGGCAAGGGGACAAAGGCCTGGGTGCCTTTGGGCCTTGCAGCCCTGCCAGAGCCCTTGGCCATCTCTCCTGCAGGCTGTCCTGCCCTGGCCCTGTTGCTGCTCTGGCCTTGCAGGCTGCACGTACCCCTCCTGCTTTCCCACCCCCTCCCAGCAGCATTTCTAGACCCTCACTGGTGTCTCTGCACCAGCTCTGGCTGTTCCCTGGAACACAAAACCATGGGATGATCCAGATACTCTCTTGCTGACCTCTTACATCACAAGGCTCCCTACTGGGTGTGTCATAGGTTTACTTGTTCTAAAAAAAACAAGGGGGAATTATTTTTTTCCCCTGCATTGCTGTAAAAGAAAGATGTTGAAGGACGGAGGAGAAAGGTATTTGCCTATGGTGATTGACACACACAAAGGAAATAGCTAGCAGACCCACATTCCAGACTGATAGCCCTGGGAAGATCCCTGGGGGGGGGGGGGGGAAGAGGGGGGTGGTTTTTTTTTTTCTCTCTCCTCAGGAAATGACACTTCACTTTTGCCCTGACTGTAGGGAGGGTGTGAGTTGGAGGGGTCCGAGGTTCACTTTGTTCTCGGTCTGGTCATCTGGCTGTTTCTGGCCCCGGTTTGCCTTTGCTTTTCTGCACCCTCTTCTGCCCCCAGCCCAGACCTGCTCGGATTTCATCAGAGAGGTTTGACCCATCTGCAGAGGAACCCTTTGGGGAGGAGGCCGCCCTCTCCCTCCTCCACTTCCGTGTTGGCAGCAGAGTGTGTCCATCGATGAAAGATGGGAAATCCCGGCCATAGCCAGCTGCAGACAGTGTGAGTTTCGTGGGAAGAGCCCCCTTTTTCCCCTTCTCGGGGTGTGTGTGTAGGAAAATCTCCATTTTCAGCTTCTCCCTCACAGAGGGGGGGCCCAACAGCGCCCCCTGCTGGTCACCACCGAGCACTGCAGCTTCCGCCCCTCCAGTGCTCCAACAGCACCCCCTGCTGGCCGTGGTTAGAATGGTGCCAAAAGGCAGAAAATGCCGAACTGTTTCCTTTTGGAAGGGCACTTTTGGGTACAGGATTATTCTGTGGTTGTTTTCTTTTTGTGTTGTTTTGTTGTTCTGCCAATATACATATATCCTTTAATAAAGGGCTGTTATTTTTTTTCTTTCTCCATACTTCCTCAATTGGAGCCTCTTAATTTTGATTTTACAATTACTTAGGGAAAGGAGTTTGGTCTTCCTCATAACTCATCGTCCTTGGAGAAATACTTCAGTCTCGTTAAATCAAGACAGTTGGGAAGCACCTTGGCAACAGAGTAAGGGACAGTGAAGGCTGAACCTTCCAGTCCCAAGGAAAGTTGGATTGTAATAATTACTGAGGCAATGGTAGCGCTCCCCTCAGGCTACGGTTCAGGTAGCGAATGCTCCAAGGCTGTCAGGGGATAACAGATCATTGCCACTCTTGTCCTTCATCCCAGCCTTTAGCCAAGCAAATGGAGTTCCTGGTACAGTCAGTGCTGCTCCCACATTAGTTGTGCAGAGTTCCTAGTGTGACCAAGGGACACTTCACCACCCCACCCATGACACAAAGGTCAAGGAATGGGAATTCCTAAGAGAGCAGAGCAGCCTGCAGAGGAATGGGGGTGATGTCTGATCACACCTGCTTGCCTGGAGATGGCTGAGCCCCAGCTCCAACCAAGCACCACACAGACGCCTGCTCACTCCCCTCCCGTGGATGTGGGAGAGAACTGGGAGAGTAACAGTGAGAAAACTCGTGGGTTGAGACACAGTTTATTAGGTAGTACACAGATGAGGTAGAGATGGGTGTCGGGGCTTGAAGAGTAGCTGGGGAGGTCTCTGGTGAAGGCTGGGAAACCATGAGCAGGAGAAGCCATGACACAAATGGTGTCACTCTAGTTTTGGTGACTGCTGCACCTTCTTCTTGGGTTTGCTGCTCTGGGTTTTACCTTTTTGCGGTGACGTAGAGCTTTTCAGATCAGCCTTCGGCAAACAGCCTTTCCCCATCACAAACACCCGTGGGCTCTTCTGAGATGGCTTCAGGTTAGGAAGTCTAGGAAGAAAGGGACATTTCCAGCCAGTCAGCCACTCGCCTGTCTCCTCACAGAGCACACAGTGTCACATCCTCTCTCCATGCAAGCAGCGAGCAGCAAATGAAACAGAACTGCACTCCCTGCCATGGAGGCAGCAGAGGTGGAAGGGCAGAATCACAACCAGTTATGGGCCTGGGGACTAACTGTAGCACACAGGGTTCCAGGTAGAGAAGGAGGCTGTGCTTGTCCCATAAGGAAGCATAGCTAGGGACTGGCTGGTCCCTTGACAGCCGTTCTGGATCTCTCATTCCATATTTTGCAGCCCTCCAGGAGCTTAGTGTTTCATACAGTGTCTTTTCCCATTGTCTCCACACAGATCCATAGACATCTCCACAGACATCCGGCCAAGGCTTCTTATTGTGCTCCTGTATGCTGTGTGTTCCTGCTGCCTCTCTGGGGCTGGCTGTCCCCAGGGATGCACGCTCACCACCCCAGTCAGAGGGACTGAAGGGAGGGTGTCAGAGGATGGACCAGGCTCTGCTTGGTGCTGCCCATCAACAGGACAAGAGGCAATGGGCAGAACCTGATGCAAAACATGTTCCACCTGAACATGGGGGAGAACTTCTTTCCTGTGCAGGTGACAGGTTGTCCAGAGAGGGTGTGGAATCTCCCTCACTGGAGGTATTCCAGAACTCTCTGGACACAATCCTGTGCCATGTGCTCCGGGATGACCCTGCTTGAGCAGGGAGGGTGCACCAGATGGCCCATCTTGTGATACCCACCAGGAGCATGGATTGGAAAGCACATGGACATTTCCTACCTGCACAGCATTTCGGCCTTAAATTTCCCCACATGCGTCGGGCAGAATTTCACATGGAAAATCTGATTCTGGCCAGCAGGGATGGTACCGCAGTGGGGCTCGATGGAGAACAGTGGTGGGTCATTGACATCATCTGGAGACAATTCCAGGGAGGAACTAAGGCCCTTCAAAGAGCAGCACAGCTGCTTTGAAAGGCGCAGACTTGGCTGGGGCTGAGTTGACTGGGGCTGAGTTGACTGGGGCTGAGTTGACTGGGGCTGAGCTGACTGGGGCTGAGTTGACTTGAGTGGTGATGCCTCGTGCACCTGCCTTGTACGATGCCCGTCCCAGCGATCCACAGCAGCAGAGGACAAGAAATAACCTGCAGGAGGGAAGAGGACATCTTTCAAAGACAAAATCCTTTGTTTCCAACAACTCTGCTTCCTGCTGCAGGTGGATAGAAGAGAGCTGAGATGCACTTGGAACACTTCTGGCCAAGTACTTTCAGCAGGAGATAGAGTGGCTGGGAGAAGGGTCTCTGCCTGCAGCACACACTACCTTGCCGGGGCAGGAGGCTTGGTTTTAGACAGTGACTTTACATTTGCCCTGGAGTGGGGAACTGCATACAGGCAGCGGCTGCAGGGCAGCTCACTTGTTCCACCCTTGTTTTTCCCAATCTCTGAGACTTCCCAAAGAGGTGCCCTGATGTCCCCCTTCCCAGTCCTGACCCAGCACGTGGCTGTCCCTGGAGCCCGGCTCAGCTCCTGTGCAGAGCACAAGTGGCAGAGCAAGAACAGGAGGGGCTAAAAGGCAGAGAGAGGGTAAGAAGAAAACTCTCCAGCTGCAGCTGGGAAGTGGACAGGGATGAAAAAGCAATTAATGTTTTGGGGTGAAGTGGCAGGGTCTTCTCCCTAGGCCCTCAGCTACCAACTGAAGTGGCCTGGGCACCACCCAGAGCCAATGACTTGCGCGTCAGAGTGGACAAGAATGGCTTCCCAGAACTCTTTGATGGTATTTCCTCCTCCAGATTCCCCTCCCAGCAGTATTTCAGGGCTACATTCCCTGTATTGGACATCTGGAAACTGAAAAACAAGGAGGAGAAATAAAGCATGTAATAAAGTAACACTGTATGGTGGGCTCCTGGTACCACCTTCCGCTAAGGAACATCTTCCCCAGGCAACTCTGCCACATTCAGAATTGCTGCCCTGGGTGCCCCAAACAAAGTGTTTCAAAGTCTGGAAGTTTATGAGGAAAGGGCCAACATGGTGCCCAGCACTCACGTGCTTATCTCTGTTTGGAAGAGCTCAGTCTGCTTCAGTTGAACCTCAACCGTGTCCAGTTTGAACTTGGCGTAGTCAACCTGAGCACTGAGGACAAGCTCGACCTCGTGGCTGCTCTTCTCCAGGACGGTGTGAGGTGGTTCCGGGACTGCCTTGACCACCTGCAGGCAGAGGAGGGAAGAATCACTGAGCAGAGCCCAGAAAGCCAGGCTGAGCAGGGAAATCTTTTGGCCTCCAAACTTGGCCACATAGAAAGGACATTCAGGTTTATTTCTCTGGAAAGATGACAAAATTGGACTGGTGTACTACAGTATTGGTTTCTACCCACTGATCAAAGCAGTCACCACCACAGCTATTAATACACCCCTGGGGATTATGGCCAGCTGTCAGTCCCTGTGCTTCAACCCTGTAGAGCCTCTGACCTTTTCCCTGGTCCCGTATAAATCTAGCAGGTCTCAACATTAGGATTAAGTTCCCCTGCTAGAGCCCTGGGGGTGGAGAAGCCCAAGACTGACTAGTTCTAGAAAGAACTTTTTCCTTCTTGTCTTAGGAGAAAGTGCTCTCCAGATGGCACGTGAAAGGTGGGAGCAGGCTGTGGTCATTTTGGGATGTGAATGATCTCACTGCGAAAGTCTCCAACTGCTGATGCCCTGATGGGGAAGTTGGGTTTACAGGACTCACAGTGGTTCAGAAACTCAGAAAGAACCTTCACCAAGATAGGTGTGTTTGGCAATAATGATAGAAAAAGCAAGACTTTCTGGAGATGATGCTTCTCCAGACTCCTGCATACTGTCACACAGTGCCTGGGCTGCTCCAGAATGAGATATCTCCACAATACAGAGGCCACAACCAAAATCTCTGGTATCGGTGTAGGCAGAGCTTGGAGTTCACTGGTGTAGGCAGAAGAGCACTTGTGCTGCTCTCCCCTTCAGAACAAGAGACAGAATGCAGTGGAATTAACTCCTTGTGGGTGACAAGGCACCAAATCAGATGAAGAGATTTTAACACTGTAAAATGGGATAAAATCAAACATGACCTCCCATTCAACACGGGTTGCAACACTTGGCTCGTGGCACAGACTGGCAGTTTGCGTGTGGATAAAGGTCTCTTGCCCAAAGGCTTTGCCCTGTGGTGTGAGCCCACCCGCTCACTGCGCATCCGCCTCTCCCTAAAAGGCACTGCTGGTGAACCTCCCTGCTGGAGCCAATGCCCAGGGGAGGCAGGAGCTGCTCTGCCAGCAGCGCTGGTGCTCTGCTGTTGTCGGCAGGTCCTTTTGCAGCAGCTCGGTGAGCTTTTGCTGCTGTGCTTCCTACCTTCTGCTTCAAAGGCCAGTGGGCTCCTGGGACTCTCTCAGTGGTATCCTCCCACTTCTCAGTGCACATTTCGTTGTCCCAGTCATAAACCTCCTCTGGTGGCAGCTGGTATTTGATCTTGGCCACCTTACACTTCACAGAGTGCCTTCTGAAGGTGACTGGGACATTGGATTTCAAGGTCACTCTGATATCCTTGGCACAGCCAGGCTGGAGGTGTCCCACCTAGGGAGAACCAGAGAGTCAAGACCAAACTGGAATCACTGGCAAGGGCAGCACTGACAGCAAAAGGGACTGATATGGCAAGCAGCTGTGCTGGGAATCAGCACCTCAGTGAGGATTTATGTGATATTTGATAGAGCAAATATGAACAGAAGGTCCCACCTCCCAGAACGCGGAGCCTTTTCTGCTGGGCTGACAGCTCTGCCCCAGCAAAGACAGGGATTGCATCTCCTGCATGGCACTGGAATGGGCTCTCACTGGTATGTAGTGACTCCCTGCCAGCTCCCAGGAACACCAGGAAAGGGCTTGAGCAACCGGGAAAGGCAGGGTTGTCCCAGCTCACCTTGGGGGAGAACTGGAATGGGGTGTCTGCCAGCCACTCAAACCGCATCACCTCCTCCTTGCTGCGGTTGGTGACTGTGAAAGTCTTGTTGCAGAGCCTCCTGACTGCACACTCCCCAAACTCTATGTGATTCGCTCTGACAGCTGTGAAGAAGAAGAGCAAGAGATCTCAGCATGCAGTGAGGTCCATCCGCCCCCCTCACTTTCAGAGATGTGTGTATGTTCAGCTCTTCCTTGCTCCAAGCCTCCCTCCCTCCCTCTGGGAGGTCCCCAAGCCCCTGGCTGTGCCTGTGCCCAGCAACAAGCAGCACAGTACACACTGCTCTGTGTGCATGGCTGACAAGCTCACAGGCCCCCAAGTTCAGCGGGTGACAGCCCAGCCCTGGCTAGAGAGGGGATGTGCATGATCAGACATTTTCCTCTTCCTCGCTCTACCTTGGCAGCCTCTCCTCTCTTACCCTCAATGATGTCGTCCTCCAGATTGCCCTTAGCATTGCTCTCCTTGCTGTCTTCTGCTAGTCCAGGGAGGTTATCAAGGGTGAAGTCATCATTGTGGCCTTCACCCACCAGCTCTATGTTGATCTCACTGTTGCCTGACACTGGCACATGGATCTTCCCTTCCAGACGTTGGGCCAGGGTGGGTTTGAAAAACACGTCAAACTCTGCTGATTGCCCACGTTCCAGGAGCAGGTAAGGCTTCTTGGGATGCTTCTTGGCTGCACGGCAATGGGAATCAGAGTTAAGTGATAGAGCTGTACAGAGGAAATATTTCCCTGGAGTATACGAGGAATAAGAGGTTGGAATCAGCTGCTTTTAAGCACAGGTTCTCCCACCAGTGGTTCCAGACCCTCTTCCTGTGTTCACGAGACTATGACACCATCTCACATATCACCACTCAAACAGCTTAACCTCAGGTTAACGCCCAGCCCTCATTCCATCTGCTTCCAGCCAGCTCCTGCCATATGGAATGTTGAGCCAAGGAGTGGTTTTGGCTTCTGCTGGCTGGCTTGTGTGCTCAAGGGCTGCCCCTGTTCAGGCTGGCACCTTCCCACACGTAGCAAAGACCTCAGCCAGTCCACTGAGATGGTGATAGTCCCTCACAACTCAACCCACCGTGTCTCAAAGAACAGAAAAACTTCCTACAACTTGCTAAGAGGAAACCCTGCAAGGAGTCCACAAGAAAAGCTCGGGGGACAGAGAGACCAAGGAAAGAAGCTATGTCTAACACGTGGCTGTTGCTTAGACAAGCCAAGAACAGGGCACACCTTTTCCTTCTGTGAATGATCACGCTGCACGGTTAATGAATTTACCTTTTCCAGTGGAGTCCTTTTCCATGTCTGCAATGTGGAAGGCGTGGAATGCGGACTGCCTGCCTTTCATAAAGAAAACTCCCTTGTCATCCATGACATGAACTGTAAACTGAGAAAAGGGAACACGAAGCACAATGACATTGGTGTGAGTAGGGGTTGGCACAGGGGTTGAGCCCGTACGGCCGCTGGTCCAGCACGGGGAACCCAGACCACCTCCCCACCTCAAACACAGCGCCCAGCACAAAGGTTATGTGAAATCACACAGGGAAAAAAGAGTGTTCAGAAGCACATGGATAGAACTGACATAGAGCCAAACAGGACAGTCAGTCACGAGCAGAATGTAATGAAACCACAACTAAGTTTAATTAAAATGGAGTCAACCAGTATCAAACGCAATGTCATGGAACCGGGACGTCACACACGCCCACATGAGAACAAAATGTGAGCTGGGAGACGGGGGGAAAAACACCCCACCACCTTTCTTGTCTTGTGTTCAAATGACAAGGAAAGACTGGACAGAACATCACAGTTTTTGGGACCTTTCCTCCACAGGACAAGCACTTGTTCCCAACCCAGAGCATTCCCTGAGCAGGTCCTTACCTGGGTGGGTATGATGCCATTGTTACGAAGGACTAGGGGGAGTGTCTGTGAATCCCCCAGCAGGAGCCTCCTGAAGCACAGCACAGGGTTTCCCCTCTTGCTCCGAAGGCCCGGGCGCTCGACTGTCACCTCAGGCACGTGCCCCTCTCCACTGACAGTGAAGGTCAGCTGTTGGGGTTTCATCTTCATAGAGCTGCTGGAGAGGCACAGAAACCATTTCAGCCAGAACCTTCCAGAATAACAATTCTAAATAATTTCCCTGATTTGAATCATGCTGTACAGCAGATAAATAATGAGGCACTAGATGAGACGTGGTAAATCCTCTGGCTGCAGTGATAGGAGACATATGCAACAAGCAAAGGCACATCATGAAAACAGTACAAAAGCAAGAAGGGAAAACCAAATCAACACCACCATCAGTAAAGATTATTTCCAAGGATCCTAAAAAAGGAATTGCTTGTTAGGGCAGAAAGCTGACTTCCCTGTTCCAGTTCAGCCACTAAAGGCTTGGGGAAGGGCAGGTCAGAGACCCAGTACACAGGTCCCAGGGAGAGGAACCAGGCTTCTCTTTGATAAGAGCTCCAGTCACTCTCCTGACATAAAAATAGCTTAATGCATACCAGGGAACCACACAGGATCACTTCCTTTTACAGAAATAAGGAGGAAATCTTGACTTGCTGGCACAGAAACTGCTTCATCTAAGCCTTTGTCCTTGGAAAGCCCCAGCTCAGCTGTTGCACTTGTCAGTAACTTCCAGCTGGCTACCTGAGGCCCTCTCTTCAGAGTCCCTCACACAGCCTGAAGTATCCTCCTCATTTTTCTGCTCTGCTCTGCCTAACAGTTACTGCCTCCCAGATCATCTCATGTCAAGTACTCTGCCTAAGGGTACTGAAAGCATTAGAGGTACCAAGAGGAGAGGCAGCTACCGGAACGGTCCCCCCAATACTTCACAGGGTCACTACCTTTTTGGGCTAACAAGGGAAGCTGTGAAAGTGCAGTGGTAGTCCTCCTTTTGTTCTGGAGTGAAGGTCACTGTAGCAAAGGCATGGGATAAGCCAGGAATGCTCATCTCGACAGGATCCAGCTTGAAGATGTTGCTGATGAGGCTGTGAGGCTTGGGGGGAACCCACAGTGCAGTGTTAGGAGGAAACATCTTTCAATGTGACCCAGTACATCCTTAACAGCCCCTCTCTGAGTGTGCTTTCGAGAGATGTTTAGAAGGATTCCCGCCAAAGACCCAGAAGCGTGAGCCAAAATTTGCTTGAGAGATGTGGAATTCAATGCCAGTGCCCCCCTGGCATTGCTGCTCTGCCCTGCAGTTTGACCTGCGCTGAGCTGGACTGGTCCAGCTGGGCCAGAGAACGCAATGACTCTGGAGAACAAGGCAGGTTCTCACATGGCCTTTAGAGAGCAGTGGTCACACTGGCCTCTTGTTCTTACCTCTCCAGGCATGGCTTTGATGGAGAGGACCACGTCACATGGGACACTGTTGCCATTAGAGATCTTGAAGCGAGCTGTGACCCGTTGCCCAACCTGAACTTTGGTGAAGATGAATTTGTTATCATCTCTGATGAACACACCATTGCCTTGCACCGACTGTAACGTCTGGCGGAGATTGACGTTGTTGTGGATCGGGTACTGCTCAAAGATGGACGTGACATCTTCAACAAGTGCTGCAGACAGACCAGAGGAAGGGCTGAGGCTGGAGAACCTCTTTGCTGAATTTACCTGGACCCAGTTAGCCTTTCAGAAGGCTTGATAAGCCCTTTCTGTCCAGGTGACTTCAAAACCCAGCCTTGGATGAGAGAGCTCAGTCAGTGAGGATGGAGCTCAGCTAACCTCAGTCTTAAAGGGCATTGCTTTCCTTTTATGCTTCCACACATCCCTCCCAGCCTCTCCCCACTGGTGGACTTGAAAAGGACTGCAGCCTCTGAGGATTTTAAGGTGGGACTTCAGGACCAGGGTGCCTCTCTATCCAAGTAGCAAGTTTAGGTGCTGATCAGTATCAGGATTGCCCATGGCAACCTGTAGACAGTGCATACCTGGGAAGCAGGACTCGGCAGTCAGGGTAAAGGGAATGCCGAGGGGATTGTCCTTGGGGTCTCTGTTGCTGATGTCAATGTACAGCTGCTCCTCACATTTCCCCTCTGCTCCTGCGTTGCAATCCACTGTGATCTTCTGCTGGCCCCAAGGACCGACAGAGCCGGAGCAAGGGGACACCGTGAACACGCCTACAGTGAGCTGAACCTGCAGAAAGCACCAGGACAGCCATGTCCTGAACACCCCCAGCAAGGAGGATGCCACGCCTTGGCCTCCAGCTGGGCCCAAGCACCCAGTGGCAGGGCAGGGAAGGATGACTCCACGGCCCAAAGGCAGCCCCGGGATGAGATGAACAAGCCAGGAGGAGTTGCACGTCTGTCCCGAGTGGCAGAGAGAAAGGAGTTGGGGTGAAAAGAATGAAGGTGGTAGCTGGGATCCTTCAACCTCCAGGGGTACAGGAGAGCAGAAAGGACTGAGAGAAATGATGGGAAAGAGGGAGGGGATTGGGAAGAAGAAAAAGCAAAGTTGTCAATGTTCTATGGACTGGGAGTTCAGATGGGGACAGTTTGCTCCTGTGGTGTTCACAGATCTGTGCTGGCTAGCAGCCACCAAACACAGGACCTGCTCCCCTCTCTTGACCCCACAACTGCAGGTCAGAGCCAGAGCATGGGACTGTCAGTGGAACTGAGCAGGTAATGGACTCTCCATCCCACAGACCATGTCCTACTCCCAGCCTGGGCACAGCTGCATTCTCCCACATCCCCTGCAGCAGCACACGCTGGGCAGGAGCAGGAGCCACCCACCTGCATTGAGCGTTTTCTTTCCCTGACCGAGGGGGCAGATTCCTCTTGCTGTGAACTGAGAGGAGAAAGCAGAGACATCTGTCATGCTGAGTTCCTCTGCCTTTGTCCGAGGCCAAAGCTGGCCTTCCTCCCCATGGAGAAATGCACTCCTGCTCCTGATGGCCCCGGAGAGCTGCCTGCAGCACCCATTGCTGCAGCTTATGGACAGAGCAGCTCTGTCACCAGCTTTGGCCCACACATGGGGATACTGAGGTGTTGTTTTGCTCCCTCTTCCCAAGCCAGTGACCCAAATGGACAATAACCCAGGTCTGGCTGCCTGTCACACACTAGCTGTGTGGTGGTGCCTCCTCAGACAGAAAGGCTGGGGCAGGTCTTCTCTTACCTTTGCAGTGGAGGTGCTTGGTGGATGAGGAATTTGAAGTTGAGGGCGCCTTTGTTCTCCACAATTAAGACCTGGCTCTTCTTGGTGCCCTTAATCATGGCACCAAAGTTGATGGGCGAGGCAGGCTCGATGCTGTACTTGCTGTACACAGCTCTCGCCGACACCCTCACTGGGATGGTGGCAACGGTCTCGCCTCCTTGACCCGATTTGAGATCAATGACCTGCAACCAGAGGAGGGGCTGGTAAACACAGCAGACAGGCCAGTCTCTACCCCTGTCCCCTGACCCCACCCCAGGTCTCCATCAGCTCACCCTCTCTTTTTAAAGGTCTCTTCCAGAACCAGATTTCCAGCTCTTTTACAAAGCCTCCCAAATGGTTTTGGAAGTTTTTGTTTGTGTGTGTAGGAGAGAGGATGCCCCAGCTAAAGCCTTCTTTGCCAAAGACACCTATCCTGCTTATGCTCCCAAGACACACTGTGCTAACACAGTCGGGCCCAGGCAGCTCACCTGGCAGAGTAGGATGGGTTTGCTCTTGAGAAACACTTCAGTCATGGGGTGGAAGAGGACCTCAACTTTCACAGGTGGCCGTGAGGCTTTCAGCACAGCCCTCTGTGGCTGCACAGTGAAGGGAGATTCCAAGTCACCCCTCTTGGAACTTCCAGTGGTCAGCTTGAAACTGTGGAGAAAGGGAAAGAATGAAGACCTCTGCAGTTGAAAGTACAGGTGCCACCAGCACAGCTAGGACTTTGCATAGGACCGGAAAAAAAAAGAAAAGGGAGCAGCACGGGAACAGGTTCTAGCCATGGACAGAGGGAGAACGCAGGCCTGGGAGCCTGAGGAAAAGCTCAGCACCAGGCAGCTGGACTCACCTGTACTCAATGTCATATACGCCTTTGTTCTTCATACTCAGGACTTGCTTCTTATTATCCAGGACATTAATGGTTCCAAATTCCAAGCTGCCATCTGGACCTGTAGAAAACCCACAGAGCGAGGTAAGAAATGGTGAATATTTGTGAGCTGCTGCAGAGCACACCCAGTCACAAGCTACATAGTTGGAGTTCTTGGATGTCCCTTCTTGGAAGTGTTCTCTAACTACTTGGCTGCCTTTTCTTACTCCAAGGATCTGCAGGGTAGAAGCCAAGGAGCTTGGTTTCCATTTCCTTGCTCCCAAGCACAAATCCAGCTACTTTATGTGCTGTTCTGAGCCAACTGCCTGTTCAGATGACTGTTGTTTCAAAGCACCAAATGCAATCTGCGCACGAAGCTGCACATTTCAAAGTTCAGAAGGGAGAGACTCAAGGCTTTTGGTGCCCTGACAGTGCTTTACTTCACGCAGCTTGCAAGGTATGTGCTTTACGTATCTGTGCCACCCTTGCCTGCCATGCCGTGCCCTCCCAAGGGCTTTGGTTGCCCACCTGCCAAGGTAGTAAAATGCACCCGGACTGTGTTGTCTTGGAGGCATCCACTGACCTTCAGGCATGTCGATGCTCAGATTAACATCGTAGACCTCCACAGAGACTTTGATGGTTTCAGCGTGAACAATGCCCAGGATGTTTTCTGTATCTGAAACCTGAGGCAGCAAGAAACAAACACTGCTTAGACCACTCTTTTGGAAGACAGCCTCTAAGTCCTTGTCTCTGCCAGCTGCTTCCCCCATGGCCTCCCTGGCTTGACAAGTGTTTGTGGACTCCCAAGCTTTCCTAACCTGTTCATCTCACAGGCTGCCCCGGCGGGATTCTGCTGCAGCAAGAAACCTTATCAGCCCAATTACGCACTCCCACAGCAGGGAATGGTGCTGCTAAAGCACCCTTGAGAGGGCCAGGGATGTAAACACAACCACAAGAAATGTGAGGTGTCCCAGAGCAAGTGGCATTGACAATTAATGCCCTCCTCTTCAATCACCTTGCATCCTTACTGAAATGCAGCCTCTAAACCACAGGGAACAAAATCCCAGAAAGGGTCCAGAGGGAATGCTGGTCTGTACAACCAAACAACAGCCTTCAAGCCTGCACAGCAGCAAGGTGGCTGTGGTACAGGCTCCGGATGCAGAGCCTGGGCACCCGGCCAACCCAGCGCAAAGGCAGAAGTTGGGGCCACAGCACCCCTGTGTCTGTCAGGTGCAGCTCTTCCTGACTCTATCCCTAAGAGCACACGGCTGCATGCTCTGTCCTGCTCTGCCAGGAAGGCGCAAGTCCCTCTCACCTCCAGTCGGATCATCTTATTCGTGATACCAATCTTCTCGGCCTTGAAATCCAGCTTCACTTCAAAGTCTGTGCGGGGCCCAACGATGCCGCTGCCTTGTGACACAGAGAAGTCATCTCCAAGGTCGTCCAGCCCACTGAGATGCCATGCCATGGGCAGTGGGCTGTCGTTTCTCAGGACCAGGGTCTGGGTGTCAGGCCTGCAGAGACAGGAAGACACTCAGCATCAGTGCTCAGTGGTCACACCAGCTTGGCCATTGAATGCAGCTCGAAGCCGCTCCATCTGAGCCTCTGGAACCAGAGTCAAACCTCTTCTCTTTGTCACAAGCCTTGGAGTGCCCTCAGCCATGGGATGACTGACCTGTGCAGAAGCAGCTTGTTGAAACGCAGCTCCTGGGGGCTGACCCCCAGCTTCACGTGCACCCCTTGGCAGCAGAGTCGGAAGACCACTGGCTCCGGGTTGTCCCTGATGCAGCAGACGAGACTGTCTTCCAGGAGGCCAGCGGAAGTTGGGTACGCCCAAACACTCAGCTTCTGAACCCGTCCCCACAAACAGAAATACAGAGAGCCCTCCTTGAGCAGGAGGAAGGGCACTTCTATGGTGCCTGCCCTACCTGTTCACTTCCTACCTTCTTCTCTTTGGGCTGCAGCCTCATGCCGGGAGGGTCCAAAAGGAACGTCTCTCCTTTGCTGTCGTTCTCAAAGGAGAAATGCACCTCTGCCTCCATGGGGGAGTCGTTGAGGATGGTTAACTTTTCGCTGTTGCCGGGGCAGTTCTGTGCCTTGTACCTGTCCACAGAAGGGGAAAAGGCTGCAGAGGAGACTATTGCCCTCATCACACACCAAGGAAAACACTGTGTGCCGGTAGCAGGAGGTAGCACTGGAAGACCATGGTCTAACAAGCAGGTGAAGAAAAAGGATCCCTGGAGATCCCCTCCTGACATCTCAGTCTGTACAGGCAGCATACAGGGATGCTCACTTGGGAGCAGGGAGCACATACCACTCTCTTGACTTCCCACAAAGCAGTGGTCCAAAGTGGAACTGCTTTGTGCTCATGACATACTCCTTGAAGATGATGTCCTCCTTCTCCTTGCTCTTCCTCCAGTGAGGAAACACCAGCCTGGGCAGAGAAAAAATGGGGAATGAGGAGCTCTGAGATGCTGCAAGTAGGAAATATAGTCAAAAAGCCATCACCCTTCTCGGTGGCTGAGGTACCAGTTCAGCCTCCCAGCTCCCAGCAGAGGAAGAGATGCTGGTGACTCAGGCAGCACCATCTGCCCCAGCCAGAAGGTCACAAGGGGCAGCCCTGGCTCTGAGGTCAGGGGGAGCAGTGTGGGATGCTCCTGTGGCCCAGCCTTACCGTGGGTTCTGGCTGATGCTGGGGTACAGGGCAGTGGCACTGCAGGGCAACTGGTACAGGCACTTTGACCCCAGGATCTCAAAGTTCATCATCTGGTCAAACTGCCCTGGTACTATGGTGCTGAAGCGGATCTTCAGTTCCACCTCAGCGTGGGCAGGAACAATCCACCGGAACCTTCTCAACCTGGCAGTTAAAAAGGAAGCTTCGACACTGTTAAGTGGTAAACGAGACAAGGAGGAGGGCTGTGCACTCGCCATCCCATGGAGGCACTGGCAGAGGGTCGCTGCGGAGCTGAGGACAATGGACCTTGTTTGGCAAGATGAGTATGAAGCACAGGCATCACCTCCTGCCTTGCAGCTCACCTGGCAGGTCTCTCGAGGGTTGAGTCACTCTGCAGTTGGCTTTTCTTTGACTCAGGTAAACTTCTGGGTGTTTCTGGGGAGTGATCATGGAGACTTTTTGGGCTCTGGGGGGTGTTTTGCTTTTCCTTGTTAGACTTGTGTCTGCTCGTGGCTTTCCCCTCCTTCAAGTGGTCCTGTGCCTCTGCCTCTGGGGCCTTGGCATAAGGGGAGAGAGAAAAGGGAGAGAGAGGTGAGACCTGCCCTGAGACACCCCCCACCTGGAAAGCAGAATGTGGTTTGTTAGCCAACACGAGAGAGAATAAATAATCACTACTGCCCATGGACTTGGTCTTCCTTATTGGCTTTTGTCTTGCCTTGGACACCCCTCCTTACCCAGGACCCTCTCCCCACCGAGGACCCTCTCATCAAGGCAAGTTGATGGGTTTAAGTGATTTTTTTCCTGTTGTCTTACAGAACTGCTCTATGTCTCCAGCAGAGCTGTCTCTTTTCCCTCATCCCTGGTGGAAAGGACGCCTGCAGACATGGAGCCCCATCATGTCTTCACTGCCCCTCCACGGTGACCCTTTTCGATCCAACCTGTCCCCTGCCCTGGCACCTTCACTGAAGGCACAAAAGGAATACCCACCACATCATCTTCTGCAGCAGCACCTTCAGGTTCAACAAGGATGAAGTGTCTGAGGTCTTGTGCTGCTGTGGGGACTCTGTCCTCCTCTGGGTAGGGGACCACGGAGAAAAGACAGCCAGGGGGAATGGGAGGTCCCAGTCCCAGAGAGTGTAGGATCTAAAACCAAAGAGAAAAGCCTGTTTATACTCCTGTCACCTTCATCCTCACACTCCTTCCCTCAAGGCCATGAGCTTTTGGCAGTGGAGTTTTTGATTTATATGGAGTACAAGTGCTTTTTTATGCCCAGTGGGTTAGCAGGCTCCAGAGCAGAGGCAGGACCTACAGTAGGATCAAGAGAGAAACCTCTCCCAAGTGACTCAGCTGAAGAGAACAATACCTGGGAGCTGCCCTGCCCTGGGACCGTTTTTAACGATTTCCAGAGTGAGAAACTCTCTGAACAGATGGGATGCTTGAACACAGAGCACTCCCACTTTCCACACATCTGAGGGAGACTGAGAACCTCCCCATCCACATGGATACTGCGGAGCTATTGTGGAACATCATCAGTGGCCTCGACAAGGCTCTGTGTTGTTATCACCTGGGGGACACACTGTTCCAGGGCCCCAGACCATGGCAAGTTCAGCATCTGAGCCTTGCAGGCTTTTACCTGCTTTGCTGGTGGCAGCTTCTTGCTCTTCAGGATCCTCCTAAACACCTTTTCACGATGCGTGATGTGGAAGTCCAAGCACGGCACTCCGGCATCCTGGCTTCCAACTGAGCCTTCTGCAACTTCCCCATCCCGCTGAAGACTCTTGTGGCTGCCATGTTTTTCTAAAGGCTTCTTCTCTGGCTTCTCTGGAGACCTACTGCTCGACTTCTCGTCTTTGTGTTTAGGGGAAGACTGGGACTTGTCTGGCACTTGGTTTATGATACACTGAACCCTGTCCCAGGATGACAGAATATGTCTGATCCTGTTCTGCGAAGACTCATAGATGTTAAACCTCAGGTCCAAGATCCTCTCATGCTTACTCGGGACCTCTGGGATTTTGGTTTCTTGCTGCTGTTGTTTTGCTACTGTTGTTTTGCTCTTTATCCGGACCTCTGGGCTTTTGGTTTCCTGCTGCTGCTCTTTTGCGGGTAGCTTAAAGTTCACCAAGCAGCCATTCTTCTTCTTCTGCAGCTTATCTTGCTTCTTTGAGTCTCGTGACAACATCTTTTTGCTTTCCTCATGCTCTCGAGCCAGCCACTCCAGCTCCCTTCTGCAAGCCAAAGAGAAAACACCTCTGAGAGTCACCATCAGAAACCTGCACTCACTGTAATCCCAGCTGGCTCTGCCCTTCACTCTTTGACCCTGAGGCCAGGCAGAACTGTTAGACCATCACTGTGGACCTTCCTCAACCCAGAAAGCTTGGGAATATCCCAAGTGAGGAAGGGTGGGAGGAGACCTCCTGGGCTAAACCTAAGCCTTGCCATCATAAGGTATCAACTGTGCAGCTTCTCCCCTGAGGTTCGCCCGGACACCTCCAGCACGCTGCCAAAGGCTGATCCACCATCTCTCTGCAGTGATGACTGAAGCCCTCCCTCTCTTGGTTTCCCAGTTTAGACCTGCCCATAAATTGCTAACACCTACTTATCCCTCCTCCAATGCTTACTTGGCTCCTTCAGCCCCCTTCTCCCTGGGCAGAGCCTGCTCATTAATGAGAATAATCATAGCAATCAGAAAGCAAGGGCTGCAGGAAGTCCGCTCCTGCAAATCAGGCTCTGAATCACCAGGTTTCCTGCTGGAACACAGCTGTGACCAGGGCACACTTGTGCTGTCTGTCCTGGGAACTGATTTGAAGCAGTCCTGGCCATCTCCTCCCAGTGCAACAAACATCAGCCAGGGCTGAGAGAAGTGCTGAAACACATGCTCGCTTTAAGCAGCTTCCCCTCCCAGCTCCACACTCTTCCTGTGTGTCCTCCTGAGCTGGGCTGCCTTGCTGGGCCAGAGCTTCTCCCGGGTTCACCTGCTGCTGCAGCTGAAGGGCAGCCTAAGCTTTTATGGATGGTGCTCCACCCTAAGGAAAGCCCTGGCACATCAGCATTGCAAGAACTTCATCTATAGCAGGACTAGGGTGAAAGCAAGCCAGCACAGCTGTGTCCGACACCAGCCCATACCACAATCCTGCTGGTTTGGTGAAGAAGGAGGATGATGAAGAAGATAAGAATCAACATCATGCACTTCGAGACACTTCCGTGGGCAGTGGCAAGGCAAGCCCAGAGCCCAGCTCCCCGCAGGCCATGTCTAAGCCAGAGGGCTCATGGCTAAAATGGAGAGAAGACGTTCTCATCTCAACAGAGGAAGGTCCTTCCTCTCTTGGGAACTGGGGACCTGGACCTGGCCATCCTTGTGCTGCTTCTGGCCTTTGCTCTTGAACCCCTCTGAGCTCAACCAAGGTCCTTGGAGCAGAGAAACCCTCCAGGGACACTACCCTGAGGAGTAACCCAGGGGAGGCTTCCTTACCTCTCCTTCCGCTCACGCTTGATTTGTTCTATTTTGTAATCAAGCAGAGCTTTCTGCTTCTCAGGGAGGGCTTCGTACTCATCCACATCCACATCCACATCCCAGAGACGTTCTTCCTCTCTTTGGGCAGCTTCTTCCTTCTCCCGTGCTTCAGCACAGACCACAAGAGAAGCCATCAGTGACTGCAAGCAGAGCTTGGGGCTCTGGGTCAGCTGCGAGGATTCACAGCTCTGTCCTGACCCAGCCTCTCATCCTGCCAGGAGACACTGCGGAGCTCGCATCCCTGCTCCAAAATGCAGACAACCCCCCCAAACTGTGGCCTGGCTCAGGTGCACCATGGCTGTGGACAGCTGGCTGAGGGTTAGTCACTGAGCCACGCCAGCTTGCACTTGCACCCAAGCTTTAATGACTGAGATTAAGGTGAGTCTTACAGCCTCAGCTCTGCTGTATTTAAAGAAGCTGTGAGCTGAGTGTTGGCTACACTGAGGCAGAAGGTGGAAGGATCAATAAAAAGATTTCTTACAAGCTCTGCTGCAAACCCAGATACACACAGCTAAGGTTGAAGGCTTGAGAGAGATTTGAGAGGGATGGAGATATTTCACCTTTTTGATGTTTTTTAGCTGCCCTCCTCTCTCTTGCAGCTATCCGCCTGCCTTTCCAAAACTCAGAATCCTGGAAGATGTTCACAGCGTGGATATGAGGGCGATTGCTGACAGCTTTGAGCACACACAGGAGAGAAGATGCCAGGCTGCTCGCAAAGAGGGTCTCCAGGCCATCAAACACTACTCCCTTGTAGCAGTCACTCAGCTGCCAGGAGAGACAAACAGGAACAGTGAGTCAGCCATCACACACATTGGGCTCGCAGCTGGTTAGTAAATGCAGATGTCTCAGGACATCAGCCACTGTCATTCCAAGTGCATTAGCCACAACCAGCTTGGATCTTGCACTACACTCTGCCAGCTTAGGGTATCTGCAGCTTCCTCCAAGGATCCCTGCATGCATCACAGGATCCTCCAGCAGCAGGCATAGACCTCCTCCTCTTCTCTGAGTTGTACCTCACTGCCTGTCTCTCTGGCGCAGGAACGTCTCCGTTTCCCCCACCCCACGTACCTGCAGCCGTTCAGAGATGATTTCCACCAGCAATTCCTCGGGCAGCACACGGCTGCAACACTTCCTCTTTTTCTCCTTTCTCCCCCTCCTGGTGAGGATGGTCAGTCGCTGTGGCGCAGGAGCAGTGGCGCAGGAAACGGCTGCCATCTGCAATGTGGAACAGGGTACGGAAAATAAACCCCTGCAGAAAGCCCTGGACAGTTCCCAGTGCTGGGCTCGGATCTGGACTTCCTCACTAGTAGAGACGAGGGCAACCCTGCAGTGCAGGCTGGCAACTGCAGGGGACAACCCTGGAGGACCCGTCCCTTGGCCAGCAGAGACCCAAGCTTGTAAGCCCCCAGCAGAACCTCCCACAGCTTTGCTCGCCGCCTGCAGCCAAGTCAGCCAGGAATACATTTTGCCCACAAACCATTAAGAACCAATGGTGCTTTTCTGCCAGAACACATTCCCGTCCCAGCTGGCTCTTGGCACTGTAGACCCTGCACCAGGCCCTTGGTGACATGGAGCCTCTACTCTAAGCAGCCCCTTCCCATCTCAAAGGCAACAGGAAGGTCCCAGTGCAGATCATGTTTCACCTTGGAGGTCACTGAAAATCTTGCCAGGGGTTTGTCAGATGCCTTATCCGTGGTTGCTGAAGCGCTCTGGGGTCCGGCACTGAGGGTCTTCTGGTTGGCTTTGTCCCCAGGGCTGGGCTCAGTTTTCTTGGCCTGAGCACCCTTTTTACCTGTAGAGGAGACAGATGTATCAGCAGGACTGTGAGGAGCAAGCAGGCATCTTCCACCCCAATGGGCACAGCCTTGCCCCCTGGAAGGGACATGGCACTTGTCCTGCAGCCTGCTGGGCACTAGCAGCACTGCTTCCCAGAAGCAGCTCCTTCCCTGCTTATCAGCAGGACACAGCACACCAGCCCATACTGGATTTCAAAGCCAGCTCTAGGTCCCTCCTAACAAACATGTACGCAGGTGACACTGCTAGCACAGTAGCTCTCCTACAGATCAAGCCAAAGATTCGTCCTCCAGGACCATTGTTTCCATGCCTTGCACCCGTCCTGCATTTTCACATGGAGACTGCAACATGCAGCCCTGCCCCAGCTGCATCACCCATCTCTCTGCTGGAGCTAAATCCTCCATGTGGGAAAACCCCAGCTGGGATCCAGACCCTTCTTCCTTCCACCAGCTCTGAACCCAACCAGTTTCAAAGCGGAGCAATGCAAAACTTCTCCCCACACTGAGCAGGCCTGGCCTAACCCTGCAGAGCTCAGGGCACCAACTGCCAGCAAAGTTTCATAAAAGTCTCCAGTCTGATCTGGAGAACAGCACAGCGTGCACAAGCTGTGTGACCCGACAGTGGGCATAGGGAAATCTCTGGAGAAAAGAGCTCATCTACAGCACGTCTCTCATTGGAAACTCCTCTAGGAGGTTATTCTTCCCTTCCTCTCACATTTGCAAAGCCACACTCAGTTGTCTTGTGCTTAATGAGCCACTTCAGAGGACTTTTTCCTTGTGAAGGTGGGCAATGGTTCTGCCTGCTGCCCATGAGAAGCAAGCTGGATTCAGCTTTGAGGAAATATAAAAAATTCAGAGAAAGAGACAGGTGTGCTTCACCACCCCTAGAAAAAAGAATATGTGCCAAGAATGGCAGTAAAAGTCCCCTGTCAGAGCCCTTAAAATCGAGCTTTCTGTTTTCAAACTAGCCAGAGATGCACAGCACTCATGTTCCCTAAGAGATCTGAGGGCTGCCAAACCATTTCTCTGAGTAAGCAGAAGTGGACGGTCGTGGTGGTTTCCTAAGCAAGCTCTGGGTGCAGCGTTTCTCCTTACCCAGCATCTGTTCCCTCATGGCTCTTCGCTGACGGGCAGCCTCGACGCACAGCTCCCGGGCCCGGCGCCCCGCCGAGCTGCGCTCGTCCGACATGGCTTTTGTCACCACCTCGTCCAGGGACAAGCAGGCGGCACCGTAATACTTGGACAGGGCGGCCGCTACCCTTGTCTTTCCTGAGAGAAAGAGGAAGACTACTTGGTGACACCTGCACGTGAGGCATTTTCAGGGACAACCTCTGGAAAACTCACAAACAGGTTTCAAGGACGGTAGGAGAGCAAGTGCCCTTCTAGGGGAGACCACGAGGGAGGCAGCTTGAGCATGGTTACGAGCACTGAACTCCAGCCCCAGGTGGATCATCTCCACCTCATATTCAGCTGAGGACTTTGTCTCAGGCACCATGGTCTACCGGGATGCATTCTCCCGCTTCCCCCTCTCCTTGCAACCCAGGGCTGTGGCTCCTGTACCTGTCTGGGGTGTCCCATAGACGATGATGGCAATCCCTCTGGGCATTTGGGCTTTGAGCTCTTCTACAACGAGATCAGTGTTGAGGTAGCGCCTGATGGCCTGATAGATGGGCCTGTCACAGTCGTCCACCATGTTCTTCAACAACCTGATGCTCTCTTGAAGCACTGCTGTGCAGAACAAATAGAAAAGTCAGCCTTCTGCCTACCTTGGATCCTGATCATCCTCCCCATCCCCTCAGATCCCAGGAAAGGAGATGGCTGAAAGCAACATGAGCTTGTGCTTTTGTTGCTGGGAAGGAGCAAATATAAAAGAGCCAGTGATATTAAACCTGGTCCTACTGGCTGAAGAGCTCATCTGATGCTACTCTTTGTGGCTAAGGGACTCAAGGGGATATCCTGAATATTTCCCCAGTCCGTGGCAGGCAGATAGGGGCTGGCTTTGGCTACACTCCAGGTTGGCAGAGGATGCCACCGCCCTTCATCCAGGAATTCCTCCACCAGGTAGGAGATCAGATGGCTGCTAAAAGCATGGGCTGTGCATGGAGAACAAGGTGACAGAGAGCTCAGGGTGTGTGGGCTGGGCTCCCTGCTCTGTCCACAGTCAGAACAGCCAATGCCAAACCCTCACCATTGTCCTGGCCTGATTCTTCCTTGAGCTTGGACATAATCTCTTGACCTGAAGCCTCCATCTTCTTCCATTTTTCATAATATTCCAGCACCTCTGGGGGCAGCTTCTCACCCACAGCACGTGGAGGCATCACCACGGCCGTCCGGTCTTCAAACTCCTCCAGTGTCCGCAGGATCTGTGTGCGTGGGGAAGAGAAACCATCCACAAGATTCCTTTATCAACCTCCATCATACCAACAGACTCAGCTCATCTTCTCCCTCCTTCCTTCCTCTCAACAACACAGGCTATCCAAGCCCCTCCACAGACTGCCAGCAGGGATGGCTCTCCTCAAAGTGCCACCAGGCTTTGCCCTGGGGATTGCCTCCATCTCCCTGGCACAAGCCTGGGAAGGCTGGAGTGCTGCAGAGCTTGGGGAGCATGCACATGGGGAGCAGACCTTCCCTCTCACCTTCTCCTCCTCACGGTACTCCTCATCAAACTCCAGTGAGTAAAATTCAATGGGGAACTTGCAGGGGTTCTTCACCACCACTGTCCTCTCCAGCTCAGGGCTGCATGGCAGCACTGCTCCCAGCTTGATCTCTGTGGGGCTGAACTCCAACCGTGGCTCCAGACCCTGTCCTGAGATGTGCAGCACAAGGAGCTGGCTGTTCCCACGAACGTTGATCTTCAGCTCGGTTTTGTAGAACTTCTGAAAAGAGAAAAGTGCCAAAAACTTGTCCATGACATCCTAGGTGACAGGACCCCAAATACAAGCCTTGCCCAAAGGTCAGGGGTGTTATCAGTCCCTCCAGGGGGAATGGAAACCCAGATATTTACTTATGGTAGAGGCTACAGCATCTGTGTCCTTGACTCTGAGTAACTAGGATGAATCCTGGTGTGCAGCATAACTGGGTATTTGAGTATGAGACGGATGTAAAACGGATTACCAGATGTTCTCCCCCAGTCATGGAGGAGCACACGAGAAAGGCCCTCAGTCCTGGCACTGCTGCATCAGGCAAACACCAGCTCCATGAGAGAGGCAGATGAGCTCTCGCTGGCTAGGAATAAAGGTCGTCTTCTCTGCTCAGTGTTTGGCTCTGGTCAAAGCCAGACACAAGATGGTTGGTTACATCTCTCTAGCAATGAAAAGATCCCTGGGACTGTTCTTGGGCATGGAAGCACTTGTGTCCATCCTGTTACACCCTGTCAGTTTCCAAGTCCCAGTGGCCACATGCAAAGGGCTTTTGGAAATGCTCCATCCTTGAAGTCGACTCCCCAGCTGCATGGCAATGTGCAGGCAGGCTGGGCCAGAGCCCCAGGGACTGCTGGCAGCACACCACTACAGGTGACTGTCCTGCCGTGCCCAGGAAGGTGTCTGGTGGCTGTTTTGTCTGTTGGTGCCAGCAGCAGGATGAGCCAGCATTGACCCTTCCAGGTTGACTCCCTGTGACTGTACCAGCTGCTCTGCACCCAGCATCGCAGGCTGCAAATACAACCAGGCAAGGGGGAGGACAAGGGGAGTCAGGCAGATCTCCCCCATGGGCAGAGAGGGAACCACAGCACAGTGCCCTGATGTTCCCTGGGGGGATTTCAAGGCGCCTCTCAGAAGGGTGTGCTGCAGGGGAAACTGAGGCACAGTGAGTGCAGGGCTTCCAGAAAGCTGCCTGTGGAGGAAGAGCTCATCTGCCACTCCCTGCATCGGGCTCTCCTTACCACCCTGCCCTGACAGAGCTCCTGGGGCGACACCTGCCAATCTCACCTCTTCCAGGGGTGAAAACTGGATCTCCAGGTCACACCACTCTCTACCATAAAGGGTTCCCTCCTGGGTCTTCCACTGAAAGACATGGGAATCATCCTTCACAGCCTGGAGCTCCTTCTGACGCACGGCCGGTGTCAAATGTTTGTCCACCTGAGCACAGAAACCAGTTGTGTGAGGTCTCCTCGGTCTGCGAGGACAGAGCCTCGGTTCCTGGAGTGCTCTGAGATCCTGTCCCAGTGCTGAGAGCACCCACAGCAAACCCGGCATGGCCCCCACAGTCTAGAACTGGAGGGACAACCTGCAGGCAGGGCAAGCAGATGGGGAGCCACTGTCCTGTCCCCAGAGGAGGAGGAGGAATGGATGAGGATGGCAGAGAAGCAAAACATCAGCCAATGGAACAGGTCCAGGCAAAGTAGCCTTGATCTGGACCCTCAAAAGCTTCCTCAAACATGCTGTAGCCCAGGTGCTGAGGCAGCCACAGGCACAGAAAAGGCAGGAGGTGCAAAGAAAACCAGATCGTGACGTTCCGTGTTACGTTTGCCTGTGCTTTACCTTCTTGGCAGGTTTGTTGACAGTGAGGAACCATTCACAGGGCACGCTGAACTGGTTGTAAAGCCGGATTGTTTCACTCCAGCACTGCCCAACCTGGACATCGGGGAACTGGATTCTGTTCCTGGAGAGGCTGAGCAGCAGCTGAATGACAGTGGCACAGAGGCGGATGTGCAGTGTGGGGCCTTTCTTTACCTGGAGAAGGACACAGAGTTCAGCTGAGAGTCCAGGTGACACGTGCTGCTGTGCCCAGCCTGCTGCCTGCCCCAAAAGCTGCGGTACCTTGATGGGCAGGAGCACATCCACCTTTCCCACGGGCAGGTTGGCACTTGCAAAGCTCACTTGAAACGGTTTGGTGGCGCCGTAGATCAGGAACTCCACGGGCTCCAGGTATATGCTGAAACCTTGAACAGATGAAAACAAAGCAGCTGAGATACACAAGCAATATGAAATGTGTCATAAGCATGTTAAGGCCATACGAGAGCCCTGCTGGGAGCCCTGGGAAAAACCCCACGCTGTGCTGTTCCCGGGACAGAAACTTAGAGGAGACACCTGAGCAGCCCTCAGACACAGCGAGCCACTCTGTGATGGAAGTGCAGATTTGCCTCCGGGCCTGTTTTGGAAGCCTACTTCAACCCACCAGAGAATCAAACAGGCTGAACACAAGAGCTGTGAGAGTGTGAACTCCAGACAAAGCACTTTCCAACCACAACAGATCCCATCTGTTTGCAACACCTCCAGAGCGCCCAAAGAAACTTCATGCCAATGGGAACCAAAGGCAGAAGATGCGGGGAGATGACAAGGGCTGATGGGCTGATTAAGCCCATCAGGCCCCTGCAGGGAAGTATCAGGGCAGTCACAGGTAGGCCAGGTCCCTGGGCACAGCTGGCCAGGAGAATTCTGACCCTGAAGCTCCCAGCAGGGGCACTGGGAGAAAGAAGTTCAAAAAACCTCCCCATGTGCAGTGGCTTAAGCTAATCTGTCTGAGACAGCTCCTTGCAGCCCACGGGAAGCCTCTCCAGCACTGGTTACCTGTGTCACGCAGGGCACGTTCATTGGCCTGGACAGCCACTGGGAACCTCCAGGTGTTGGTGATCTTCACAGTGCAGCTTTTACTGTAACCCTGAACGACAGTGCCCATGTCCAGGATGTACTCGGGCAGCTCAACTCTGGAAGGAGGAGGAAGGACAGTCCTTAAACAACAGCGGAGCCACATGTTCAAGTGGATGGAAGATTCAAATAAGTGGATATTTCTGTATTCACCGCTGTAAAAACTCAAGCCTACAAAACCCAAGACCTGACCACCTGGCAATGACTTTGGGAAGTTATGGGGAGTGCAGGTCCCAGGTTTCATCAGCTTCCAATGGGACCCGAAAATAAAATTAGTTTTAAATGGACTCTGGTCACAGCTCCTCTGCTACAAAAAGCCCGTGTAGGCAAATTCACTGGACCTCCAGTGGTCTCAGTGAAAACGCTATTCCTGGTGCACAGCCCAAGCCTGAAATTGCTTCCTAGCCTTGGAATAAGATTTGCACAGGAAAACTTCATTGCTCTGCAACCAGGTCACATGAAGGATCTGTTTTGCAAAGCATCTTCTTCCTGAACTGGAGCTTCCCATGCCCAGGCAGCATCATGAAGGAGCAAAGGGAAGGACCAAGTTACCCAGATAAGCCCTGCCACCCCACCAGCACCAAAGCCACCTTTTGCTTAGGGTGCTCTGTTAGTCAGAACCAAGAGAGCAGCTTGGAATTCTCTTTCAGAGCTGGTCAGCAGGGACAGTGTCTGTGCTGTCTGGAAGGGCTTGATGGTCTGGGTCCCCTCAGCTCCAAGAATGGGACCTTGCACCTGTGGGGAGCTGAGCAGCTCCAAAGCTCAGCGTGGTGCTAGGGAAGGGAGGACAGTCAGCTGCTCACGAGCTATTGCTGCCACAGCTACTGGGATCAGACCCAATCTGAAGTGCCCACTGTTCCCAGCTCTGCACGCACAAAGAGCTCTCAGGAGCAGAGGACACTGCTGAGTGTTGCCCTCAGGGCACCTGCAGAGAGAGAACAGGAGTCCCTACTCACTGGACAAGCTTCTGAGGAATACGCTTGTCAAAGACAGTGTCCTCTGGGGGGCGGGAGATGAGGACTGGCTGCAGCTCCAGAGCATCCTCCTTTATCAGCATCTGCTCCATCTCCATCCTCAGCCAAGTGTTTGCCTGAGGGAAGGGAAGGCAGTGGCTGGTTAGCAAAGGCCCTTCCCAGGGCCCAGGTTTGTATCTGAAAGAGGATCCCACCCTGCTCTTGTTGAGAGGGGGAATGGGGTCCTCCTGTCTGGCTGCTCAGTGTCCATGACACATTCTGCTCTCCTAGCCAGGACCTTCTCTTCAGGGAAATAACTACAGCATCTGTGCCTTCCCACCCACTGCTAGAAAAGCTGATCTGGCCAGACAGACAAGCTAGCAACCTTCCAGAGCTTCAGGTATTTGCCTATCCCCAGCCAGTGCCAAAGCAGCTTGGACAAAAGCTGCCTAGAAAAGGGAACCCCAATCAAGCTGGTGCCTCTTGGAGTTGAGCACTGCCAGCACAGTCCCAGGGCAGTCAGGTTGCTGCTACTAAGGTCTGTAAACCTGATAGGGCTTGATTTGGGAGCAACAAACTCCCCAGTAGCTAGGAAGCTTGATACATCTCTAGGAGAGACCATGACCAGAGGTGGGGCAACGCTGAGCTGATGCATGTTTGTGGTCAGGTGTGGGCAGGGAGGTCCAAGTGCCAGCAGGGCACTGAGAAGCTGTTGTGGGGTGCCAAGGGCTCAAGTGACATGGGGAGGGTGGCATGTGCCAAATGGGACTGCAGCTGTTCTTACCACAATGCCAGGGCCCTTCGCGTGTCGCTTCCTGATTCGAGCCTTCCTCCAAACACTTGCTTTCTTGCCCTGCTTGCCTTTTTTCAGCTTTTCTTTTGCCTGTTTCAATAGTCTCTCGTATTTTTCACTTCCTGAAGGAAGAAAACATTCACAAATAGAAGTGTGGGTGCAGTGCCAAAGCCATTTAAGCTGAGAAGTCCCACTCCCCCAAAGGCTGGTCTCTCCCAGAAACAACCCATCAATGGAAAGCCATCTCTGGAAAGTGGATGCTGCTGCTCGTCTCTGAATCCTCATGTTCACTCCCACCCATCTTCCTCCCCACAGAGGAGTATCTCATCCCCTGCAGTGTCATGCAAATCCAACCCTGCCAAAAGCCCTGCCAGTCTCTCTTATAGCTTTCCCAAGCTTTTCTGTCTAGCCATCTTTCCAGGCCTCTGACGGAAGTGCTGGCAAGAGCTGCAGGATGGTTACTTGGACAAAGCCTACATGTGCTTGTCTGCTCAAGACTCAGGAAGCAACCAGAGGGGTGAGTGTTGGTCTGGCAGCCCTGCAACCTCCAGGCTTGGTGGAGATGGGTGTGAGCTGCCCTCTGGGCATTACGGTCGGGAAAAACCCCAGTGGGGACTTTGCTGGGGAGCAGACGGGCGGTGCTCACCTTTGATGCTCCAGGGCAGGTCCAGACAGATCCCGGCAAAGACCGCCTCTCCTTTCAGGGAGATTTCTGCCGGTTTCAGGTGACCCACTTGAACCTGGAATGTCCTGCAGAAGACTCCTGGCATTCCTGGCAGGTAATAGAGCTTCAGCACCTGCTCCTTGCCAGGTTCAATGGAAGCCTGCAAGGGACAGGAGAAGAGGGAGGCAATGCATCAAAGAAGGTGTGATGGAGGAAGGCTCAGGCCACAGACAGGCTAAGAAGACAGGTTCTCTCTGGAAGAAAACATCAGACCACATCACCTTCTAACTTCCTTGTGCCCAAAAGCTCGAGCCTCCAAGGCGAGGGTGCAGAGGGTGCAGTGTGTCCTTCCCAGGGCTCCTAAGGCTGCACCCCCAGCAGAGCCTGCCCTGTGCTCAGCGTGAGCACGGCTCTTCTGCTAACGGGGTTTGCCCTATGCCAGCGAGAGCCAGGCTGAACAGATAAAAGCTCTTTTGCCACCACTGTGGAAGAGAAGCGAAGTGCCCACACTCTCAGCAGGGCCAGCAGCTCCTGTCACCCCTTGTAGGAGACAGGCAGGAAGAAATGGGAAAGGCAATTAGCTTCCTCTTCCCGTTGCAAAGAGGGACAAAAACAGGAACACTGCTTCACCTCAAAGACGTCCAGGCAGCACTGAGAAGCTGGGACAGTGGTGGGATGCTCCAAATTCCTCTCTTGGCTCTTCCAGCCTCGCTCCTCCCTGGCCCCCTCACTGCCCCACAAAGCTGCTCCAGAGCAGCACAGCTGGGGGAGGGAAGGACCAGCACAGAGGCTGAGACAAGTTCTGGCAGAGGAGCTTCAAGTCCAAGCAAGGAATTTGTAAGTGCTGCTTAGTGCTGGCACAGGGGAGGCACAGGTAAGGAATAAGTCCTGTCTTATCCCACAGCTGGGGTAAGGTGACCCTCAGAAGAGCCTCAGTGCCAGCACAGCCACAGAGCTCAGCAGTCGGGGGCCAAGGAGTGACCAACGTGCTCATGCCTCCTGCTGGTGGCTGTCCTGGGATGGCAGAGCCACTTGCCAGCCAAGGCCACAGGGAGTTTGTCAGGATGGCACTTGCTTGACCTTCTCTGCCCCCAGCAGCAATTGCTTACAGCCCTGTCTCTCATGGCTGGGTTTGGTTTTGTTTTCCCCTCTTTTTTCTCTTTAACCCTCTCCTTGGCCACCTGACACAGGGCTGGGGTCAGTCAACTGTGCCACTCACTGTGCTGGGCAGGACCACGAGCACACCAGGCAGAGGCTTGTCTGTAGTGCCAGTGCTTGGGCTCTGTACCATGTAGGTGAATCCCATCTTCCCGTTGTTCCGCAGGGTGACCTCTGCTTTGGTGACTTCATTAAAGAGCTGGAGAGAGGACAGAGGAATGGGAAGTTACAGACACAGGCCTGCTGCTGGGAATCTCCTTCCTCTTTCATGGGGTTGAAAGCAGACACACTGCAGGAGTAGAAACCGGGGACGAGCTACGGGCACTTGGGAACATGGGGAACCCACAGGCACAGGGACCTGCACAGGAACAGAGTTCTGCTAGCATGCAGAGGGGTAGGAACAACCGTGGGAGAGCCAGTAATAAATGAAGCAGGGGACACAGGCCCTCTGCACTCTGAGGGGTCACCAACAGCCAGGAGGCGGCATCAAGGCATTCCAGAAGAAAAGACACCTGTATGCAAGTACTGGCAAGCAACACACCAGCAAAAAGGGAGATAGATAGGGCACCAAGACAGGGACAGCAGCTGGAAAGACCTGTGGACTTTTAACTGAGAAGTAGTAAAGTAGGGATTATTCTGGGACATCCTCTCCAACTGCAGTGACTGGAAGCCCAACCGGGTTATTCTGTGGATTAAGCAAGAGCATTAAGCAAGAACATTAAACAAGAGCATCTTGTTGGAGCTCAGGCTTTACGAGTGGATCAGCAGAGGGATGTCTCAGGGACATGTCCCTCTGGACATCCTCACTGGGATCCTGCTTGTTCCAGGAGGCAGCATTAGGTACCCTGAAGATAAGGAATTCCCAGCATTTTGGAGGGGGGTGGAGATGGCCATTACAAAGCAGTCTGGATGCCAGACATATCCCTCCAAGGTTGTACTTCCAAGCTCCAGAGCCAACAAAGGAGCTGGGAAGGGGAGGGAGCCCTGGGCCAGGCTGGGCAGCAACCTGCTGGTGATGGTCCCAAGGCAGCAGCTCTGCCAGGAGAAGGGGTGGTACCTGCAGCCCACAGTCGATCTCCTTGACACTCAGGTGGTAGGTGAGGACCGAAGTCTCCCCCCTCAGCTCCACCTCGTAAGTCGGGCCTCCCTCCACCCGGCACAGCGCCGTGACATGGGCGATGATGTTGGTGTGGCCAAAGAAGGTGACGGGCACCTGCTGGCTCTTACCCGGCTGCAGCACACCGGACACCGGCTGGACATCGAAAACCTGCAGGAGGGGAGGAGGGATTGAGTCGTTGAGCATGGAAATGGGTGCAGAAGAGCAGCCGTGGCCTGGAGCAAAGTACAACCGTAGCTGGAGGGGCCTATTCCTCAAACACCAGCCAGAAGCATCCTAATCTCATCCTGCCTCCATGCCACTGACCAGTGGAGGGAGTATGGCCAAAGTCTTCTGCCATACTCACTGCTCAATGCATTAATTAATACCAGACATTAAAGTAAACTGGGATGTCTCCTGGCAGCAAAACATTCTCTCTGCTGCAGAACTTGCCTTTAAAACCAGTTTTTACTGCCTTCAGAAAAGCAAGAGACTCAGAGGTGAGAGCTCTTGGAGCTGAGGGGAGGACTCCAGTCCAGCTCATCTGACTCCTGAGGCTTTTCCCTCTCTCTGACTTACATGCTGCTCTCTCCCGGTGTTACACCAAATGCTCCTGAAAAATATCCTATTCAGCACCTGATGAGGTACCAGGGGAGCAATGCCCTCCCTGGGTGCTGCTGAGGGAGTTCTGTAGCTCTGGGGGCAACAGACCTGCTTGCCACGCTGAAAACGTGCAAGTGAGAGAGATTCCCACTCACCTCCTCCGCTCTGAAGCCAGGGGCCTTTGCCTCCTCTGACTGCTCAGACCTCTTAGTCTCCACTGAGCTCCGAGGCTCTGCAGCAGTGTATGGTGGCACCTGGAAGACAAACCACTTTCCATTCCAGGACACAGCCACCTTGCCAAGTCTCACTCTATAAAAGGCAGCTCTGGGGCCGTCACTGCAATGCCAGCTCGTGGGTGAAGGCAGAGACCTGAAAATGGGTGGTCTAGCTGGGTTGGGAAGGGGGTACATGGAGATCAGGATTTGGCATGGCTTGCTACAGGAAGGAAACTGGAAGCCTTCTCATCATGATGCAGAAAAGCCTCATTTTACATTGTAAAGAAAACAAGCCAAAAAATCCCAAACTCAGCATAGGTCTGTAGGATCTGAGTGGGCTTCTCCAAAGAAAAGTATCCTATTTCTCCCTCTCCAGAGGCCCCATGTCCAGCCACTGGCCCTGCTGCCCAGCCCACTTTCAGGGCACAGAACAGCAGGGCAGCAAAAGGGGAGGTCGGCACGAGCATGGTTTTTTGGTGGCAAGCTGGGGGAGGCAACACAGGTGGCAGGTGCACAAGAAAACCCACCTTTGCTTCTGAGGAGTCCTCTGAATGTGATGACTCTTCAGAAGAATCCTGCTCTGTTTCCAGGGAGTCCTCTGAATCTGATGACTTTTGGGAAGAGTCCTGCTTTGTTTCCAGGGAGTTCTCTGGATCTGGTGACTGTTCAGGAGAATTGTCCTCTGTTTCCAGGGAGTCCTCTGAATCTGATGACTCTTTGGAAGAATCCTGCTCTGTTTCCAGGGAGTCCTCTGAATCTGATGACTCTTCGAAAGAATCCTGTTCTGTTTCCACGCAGTTCTCTAAATGTGATGTCTGTTGGGAAGAATCCTGTTCTGTTTCCAGGCAGTTTGCTGAAGGTGATGATTGATGGGAAGAGTCCTGCGCTGCTTCTGGGGCTTTGGCTGGCTCCTGCACACTTCCAGGCCTGAAGTACCTCCTTGAATAACGCCCAAACTCAACACAGCCAAACGTGACCATTTGTGGTTGGGGTTTGAATGTAGGTGGGGAAGGCATGAACCTGGAAAATAACGTGACTATGATCACAGACCTGCAGTGGGAGGGAGGGACACCTGCATGAGCAATTCCTCGTCAGGATGCAGCCCCCGTGTGGGTGCAGGTGCAGTGAGCTCAGAAAGGGGGTGTCTCAGAAAAGGAGAAGGAAGGGGAAGGTAACAAGATGTGCAGCATCAGCTCAGGTGCTAACTAGCTCTTTCTGTGATGTGATTTGGGACTTTCTGGGCATCCTCCAGCACTTCCAGGCCAAGGTTGGGAATGCAGAGAAGGCAGCAAGGAGAAGAGAGCTGTTTCTCTGCTTGCAGAGAGGACCCATCCCAAAGTAGAGGGGCCAAAGGGCTGTGAAAGTGCCTCCACCAGCACTGTGGAGGTGGGACTAGGAGCCCTTCACCAAGGTGGTCACTGCCTCAGGCCACAGAGGTCTGAGAAAGCAGATTTCCCCATCAGCTTTCCTTCCCAGAGGAAACCAGGAGGGGGACTACAGTAACACCAAACTCGTGGAAAATGCCTATTCCCTGAGCATCCAGCCTGACCACGGCTGGTCAGTGTTATTTCCACAAGGGAAAGTCAAAAGCAGTTTGTCAGATCCCAGGCAAACAGCTTTGGTCTTTGCAAAGTACAAACAAGACCCCAGGAAAAAGAGCTTCCAGGAGAAGGCAAAGGTGCACATACCCTGTTGGGTACTCCTTGCTGTCCATCTGGAATGACCAGTGGTAGTGGGCAGGAATTGGGCTGCAGTTGGTCATCTCCAGGTAACGCACTTGTTCTGTGCCAGTCACAATGCAACCAAAGTCCAGTGCTTTGGTCGGGATACGGAGATTCGGGAAGTAGACCTCTCCCCGAACGGCGATCTCTTCCTCATGAGGATGTTCCACAAGCTGGATCTTCATAGTCTTCTCTGCTACCCAGCTGATCAGATCCTTTTCATAAGCTGGGTTAAAGCTGATGGAGAGATGAAGTTCCTGCCCTGCCTCCATCTTCACAGGCTGCAAGGAGACAAGGAGTGTCAGCCACCCACACGATGAAGTCCCAAGGTCTGACAGCACGAAACCGTAAACGCTCAAAGTGTGACCCCAGCATGGCCTTCCCAGTCCACCCTTCAGTTCTTTACAAGGGAGGGTCTGACTGCAAGCACCACACTCCACTGGGGGATTCTCAGGCTCCTGTTTCTGTGCTCAGCAGCAACACAAGAGGATGGGGTGCTCTCCAGGAGACACCTCTGCTGCATGGCTTGCCCACACCTGGCTGCCTGCTCCCTTCCCCTCATATCTTAGAGCCAGGAGGGATCTTTCCAATTCAGATGAGTTTTTGCTTCCTTCAGCAGCTCTGCTGACTCAGTTCACAGTTCAGGCCAGTCCACTGCTGACTCTACGGAATAAACTTCTCAACTTGAGGACCTCCCAACAGAAGGGCACCACCACAGCCCTCCCTCTTCAAAGCCCACTGGCAGGAGGGTCCTTGGCTGCTCACCTGGGCCTCTGCAGGGAGGGGCTGCTGGTCTGCATCACAGATTAGGAACGGCTGCTCCAAGTCCAGCAAAAGGTGGAATGGCAGGCAGCAGATGTTTTTTAAAGACAGAGGCTTGTACTGAAGAGTCAGGACATCATCAGGGTGCTACAGAAACAGGAGATAAGGAAAAACAACCTCACGGAGCTACAGACCTCCTTCCCCTTCCAATACATTTCACATTTTTCAACCTCAGAAGTGCATACATCTCTATTTACTCTTTTTCTTTGATTCTAAACCTTCCAGGACATTTTTCTCTAGAGCTGATTCTTTTCATGTTTGGAAATTACAGTCTCCCCTGGCAGACAAGGAAACACTCCCATGTACAGAGGAAGGAATAGGCCCCTGAGAGGAGGCAGTTGCTTGAACCAGATCAAAGGCAGAAAGTGACCCCAGAACGTTTGTCTCCTCTCTTGGGCAGAACAGCACAAGATGATCTTCCCTCATATACAGTCATTTCTCACAGCCTTATTGGCTCTAGCAGCCTCCTAGAAGCAGTGATGCCAGCCAGAAGAGAAAAACAAGCAGGATTTGGCCCAGGGTGGAGATTCTGCAGCAGCCCAAGGTCAACTTCAAACATTCCATGAACATGTGGCCAGCCAGAAACCTCAACAGTCCCTCTGCAATGTGTGTCCTGCTGCCTCTGCTACAGGCACATGGTGTCTATAACCTCCAAGCTATGATCAGCCTAAGCTCCTTCTTCTTGTTTGTGCATTGTGGTAGGCTTCTTGCATGGGGCAGAGAAACCAGACAGAGTTTGGGAAACTAGTTCTGGATGTATTGATATCAAACGGCTGCAGTGCCAGATCACTCCATAAATCAGTGTGGCATCAAGCAGAGCACAGGCAGGCATCAGGGAGAGCTGAAAAGCTTCTCGTTACATTCAAACTGCCTGTTCCCAGAATTCAGTGCTTCCATGGAAGCCTGGGAACCTGAGGAGAGACCCAAAACCACAGAAACTAAATAATGCAACATCCTTTCCAGACACCTTGTGGGAATGATAATGCAGAAGTTGGGATCCAGAGACTAAAGGGCACCTGCTTTGCCTCGGTGTCATCATCACTGCAGCTGCAGGACGCATGTGAGTCCTTAGAAGCAGGTGAGGCTTGGGGAAATGCACAGAGCTGTACCATAGAGCTATACCATAGAGCATCCATACCAACAGCAGAGAAGGCAAAGACACACAGGAGATGACAGGTTTTTCCTCATCAGCCTGATGAGGAATTCACATGAATCTCTGGTTTTCCCAGCTTCCCTAAAGCACTGGTGTTCAGACATCACCGTGCGTTGGAGGATCCTCAAAAACCTCCCTTGACAGTGAGCACAGAAACTGGCATTTCTCTCCAGGTGGCCACGGTCCCCCTCAGCAGTGCAGTTGTAGCTGCAATTCTACTTTGAGGAAGTTAAAAACCAGTCTCATCTCTAAAAACATCCTCACTTACTTTACAAAGTGCCTTAGGAAGTGTAAAGAGGGCTGTTAACACAAGCACACACCCCCCATGAGCTCTCTCGCTGAGCCATGCAGTAAATGCCAGGATGCAATCCACTTACCTTCTCCACACAGAAAGTGATTGCTCTGGATGATATTTGTACCATGGGAGAAATGAACTTGCAGGTGACCTTTGTCTTGATTATCTCTTTCTTTGTTATCTCTGGCCCCACGGCTGCCTCACATACCAGCTTCTCCTCCACCTCCTGCATACAACAGTCACTTGTCACCAGTGCTGCTGGCAGGGTGTCCAGCAAACACCCTGCGTTGGCTCCTCACCCCCCACGGGCCACAAAGTTACAGACACTGCCCCCTTTTCTTCCTGTGCTGCAGCCTATTTCTTCTGCGCTCCAATGGCCCTAACACTGCACCCCAACAGCCACAAAAGGCACTTGTGAGACACTCCCTCGCTTCACAGGGCTTCTGTTTTACCCCCTGCTTACCCTAGAGAAACCACTTGGCACTTGTTTAATTCACTTTCTGCTTGGGCTCCTGCTTTAAGTGTAACCTATTTTCTCTGCCCTTCCTTTGTGCCTCAGCAGGTGACACTCCTGTTTGCCCCGAAGGAGTTATACTTCCTTCAGCCCGTATTTGGGGATCAGCATTGGGGTTTGGTAGCTATGGAATCACAAAAAAGCCTTAGCAACTGATGGTGGCCAGCAAGGAAAGCCACCAGTGCTGCCATGGAAACCTGTAGCCGTAAACACTGTCTTGAAGGTCCTTGCTCATTTTCCCAGGCAAATGTCAAGGGGCTGCAGGAGAAGCCCCACTGGAGGGGACCTGATGGGGAAGGCTTGGCTCTTGGCAGGGACCTCACCTGGACAGTGCTGGAGAAGCCTTCCAGCACCAGCTCCATAGTCTCGCCTGGTTGCAGATACATCCCCCGTGGCTGCAGCTTAAATACGGGGGGAGTGGGTCTCTGGGAAGCATTTCTGCCCTTGGTGACACTGAAGGCAGGGAGAGGATGACGCTGTCGAAAGGTGCTGAAACCTTCTGTGCCCCAGTACAGCCGCTGGAACTGCTGCCCCTTGTTTGTCACGTTGAACCGGAAAATGCAGGGAACGAGGCTGGAGGAGAAGTAGAGATGAAAAAGGTCATGGGAGTGCTATTTCCCTGCAGTCAAGTGCTCTCAGCGAGCAATCTGAGATGTTAATAGCTTGGAGACCATCCTCATTTCCCCTTTTAACGTGGACCAGAAATAATGTCTGATGCCTTTCTGATGTCGTTACTGCAAAGAGAAATCGGTTTATACTGATAATGTAGTATTTCCACATCTTCCCTCACCACAAGGGACTTCATCACCGTGGGCTTTTCCCCTCACCATTCTGGGCTTCCCTTAATGGATCCAGACTGAAACCACCACTTTGAGAACACTTCACCTCCGAGAAGGCCACAAGAAGAGGATCAATGGGATGCCAATGGAATCCATGCAGAGGTGATATTTTCTCTACTTAATCTGTCTCTTTGTCATTCTCTTTGTCTCCTCCTTTCTCTCTTTTTCCCATTTCTTTCTGTCTCTCTCTACCTCACATTTACTGTTAAATAAAAATCCATACTACTGACTTTGCCATATGGTTTCCTTTGCCCCTTAATTAGGGCAGAGGCATCTCTCTAATAATTAAAGGAACCTGAGCATAACAACGTTTCTAGAGGAAACTCTGGCTTCAGGGAAACAGAGCCAGGGCCTGGAGCACTGAAGAAGATTTAGCCTGAAAGCCTACAGCATAACTGCTCCTTGCTGAGCCAAGAGGAGAGGCAGGAATTAAGAGATCTCTTACTTGAACTGGGGTTCCAAATTCAGCTCTGGAGCAAACGGTTTGTCAATGGTAATTGTGGTGCCAATGCCCACAGCCTGGATGGGGATGATGCTGGTAAGGCTGTTCTCAACAAACAGCTTCATGCTTTCCTCAAATCTCCCTGTGTCATCCAGGTTTGCCGTGACAACCACAGAAACCTCAGCCTTGGCAGGGACCACTCCTTCCCTGGGTTCAATACTCCAGCATTTGCCACCCTGTAAGACAAGCCAAACATGCATTTAGGGTGGAAACCATGGACCCTGGTGACTTGCGGGGTGTGAGAAAAGGAACAACTACAGAGAAGAGGATAAAAATCATAAAGTCTTCATTTCCCTAAATCTAAGCTATTGTGTCTGGGCAAGAGCAGAGATTATACAACCTGTATTTTACCCACCTTTAACCCATTTTAACAGACTTTTAAGTTTTGCCCAACCCAAGGAATGCTCCTCCTCAGGAGAAGGTTATTCCCCCTCCAATCTTTTCTTGGAGTGTATGCCAAGGGAAGCTACTTTCTCTCTTCTGGCTTCCCCACAACAGAGCTGGGTTCTCACAAAGGCTCAAGGCTGCAGAAAGCCACGACTGCTCAAACCCCACCACAGCAGCCACACAGCTGGAGGATACTGCTGAGAGCCTGAAGACTAACTCTGCAAAACTACTTGAGCAAAAGCCCAGCACCAAAGTCCTCGCCGCTGAAGGACCAAAGCCCTGGCTTCCCACTGAGCATCAGCTGCAAAGAGGTGTCCCAGAGCCCTCTGCTTTGGAAAAGTCAGCTCTAAATGGTTATAGCAGGGCAGGAAAACAGGAAACAGAAAGAAAACTGCCCTGTGGGCATGGCCCAGCCTTCCCAAGCACTCTTGTCCTCTGCTTTCTCATGGACTTCCCTCTATGGATGGGGTAAGAAAGCTGCAAGCTGCCCTGGGGAGGAAGGCAAGGCCTTCCACTGGGACAGCTGTACAGTCACAGCTCGGCAGGTCCTGGCCTGGTATGAGCATGCAAAAACTATCATTTCCACGCCAGCACCACGCATCCAAGGTGGCTTGCTCTCTGCAGGGGTGGAGAGCAGAATTTCATTGTGGAGTTGAAGAAAGCTGCCCTGGAAATCCCTCACTTGGAGGTTACATTTACTCCTCAGATACCTGGGAAAGCAGCAAGTGCAAAACTCACTCTCCTTCTCCTTGGCCCAGGAGGCTGAGCCCGGACTCTCCCTCACTGCCTGATGCTTTATCCATAGACACAACCATGCCCTCCATGTCGGGGTTGCTTTCAACCAGCTCCAGCAGTCCAGTCCACTCAGCATGGAGGAGAACAAACCTCCTCCCAAGCCTGTTTCCAAGCCCCTCACAGCCACCCCTGCAGCGGGGAACACATCCCAGCCAGCCCAGCCCTGCTGGCTGCACCCGCTCTGCTGCACCAGCTCAGCTCCTCCTGCCAGGAGAGCAGCCCCATCTCCTCCTGCCCTGTGCAGCCTCCACGAATTCAAGAGCCTTTCTCTGCAGCTGCTCTCCAGATACTCTGGAACGCTATGGAGGCCACAGGCTCCAGGGGTGCACAACCCCCACAGGTGGATTTGTGTGCAACAGCCTGGTTGCTCTGACCCCCAGGAGGGGGAAACTCCTCTCCCCACCCAGAGCTTGAGGACAGACCTCACACCCTGGTCTCTACCATTAACAGCAGTTTGGCACAAGGCAAATGTAGATGGTATGAGGAAACCATGGGGAAATCCTTGCCCTCTCAGGAGCAAAGGGCCACAGGCTCCCCTTCATCTCAGAGCTCCAAAAACATGACCTGCACCACTAAATACCTTCCACAAAATAAACAGAGAACTTGTAACCACAGTCCAGACTTGCTTCTGCTCCTACAACTCTGCAAATTATTTCACTGAAGGTTGTCCCAGCTAAAACCACCTGCAGAGCCAGGCTCCTCTTGCCTCAGATGGAATCTCTTGCCTTCTCTCTCCCACAGGGCAATATAGAAACCTTACATATAAAATCCAAGTCCTGGGCTGCTGCTGACCAGGGAGGTTCCCTGGAAAACAGCCCCACAGACACTTACGATCTCTGCTCTGAAGGCTGCAGGGATGAGACCCAGATTGCACAGCTGGAGAGTTTGGGAAGTGTCCTGTATCACTTGGATCTTGCCGAAGTTTATATTATTCACACTTGCGTAGACAAGCGGCGTCTTTCCGGTGCACATTAAATGCATTTGCTGTTCCAGGGAGTAGGTAAGAGAGATTTCAAAAAAGCAAACCAACACAACAGGGAAAGTTAAGAAAGCTTAAACAGCTCAGTCGCACTCAAGTCACTTCTTGATGCTCCTGCTAAAACGCTGACCTTTTAGGCAAACATTTGACATCTTCCCCTCCAAATTAAAAAAGAATAAAGTCTGGGAAACTTTCAAACTGTAAACTGTTGGCCCAAAGGTAAAAGCTTTGCAAGAAATCTGTAGTTAAAAACAGTTTGACAGTTAAACAGCTGGTTACTCTGGTGGAGAGAAACCCTGCTCTTTAAGGGAAGCAGCCTGATAGTTATGAGTAAGTGTTTTGTTAAAAGTCAGGCTCCCCTGCACAGCCTGCACTGCCCAGCCTTCCTGTTGACTGGTTTATATGCACAACAACAATGGCCTGGTTTGAGATGTTTGGTGCCTTCCAGGGGATTTGGCATCATCACAATTTCCATTTCCTTGAATATAAGTTTAATTCCCTGCAACCACTTTTCAAACATCAACCTTCCTTTCTGACACAGAAAGCTGAAGGTTCCCAGAAATCCTCCTTTTGTGTTCAGAGAGATGACATTTTAAAAGAGGTGTTTCCACAGTTACCAGCATTTTAAATGGAAGATTAATTAAATAAAATGATCCTCAATTTCAGCTTAGATGAATGCTGAGATTACTCCCTAGGAGGACTCCGCTCTTCCTCTTTTCCAGCATAAACTGCTTATGCCACCAATGCATTCTGTCCTTGTCCACACCAGCCATATATGACAAGTCCCTGCTTTCCCTGGAAGAATCCCTGTGCACTTCACCCCCCAAGACGAGCTGCACAAAGGCACACGTCTCCCCTTGCACTCACCAGTGGGGATCGCTCCTTCCCGAACATGGCGATATCCACCTGGATGGAATGAGCACCCACTGCCTGGGCTTCAACTGTGATGGGGATCTCCACCACGTCGTGACCCTGGATAATCCCACACGGCTTGGGGCTGGAGTACCACAGAGCAGCAGCCTCTTGATGTCTCTAGAGGGACAGAATCAAGTGCAACTTCAGAGGCACTTTTAAACTCCTTAACATCTACCACAATGGCAACTCACACACGTTTTTTAAAAATCCCCAGGAAAAAGCTGAAAGGCACAGAAAAAGATGCAAGAATTGTTGGGGCTCAGCATCCTCAGGGGGTCCAACAGCTGCTGCATCCACAGACACCCACTCCTGTGCTGGTAGCCTCCTTGCAACAGCTTTTCACAACCTTGTAGGATCTCTCACAAGAAAACATCCCAAACACTAGAATATAAACTGCTTCCTGAAGAGGTTCAAATGCTTCCTGAAGTTTATATTCAGGTAGGCTCCTATTTAACCGCTTTCTAAAGTTTACATTCAGGTAGAATCCTGTTCTCAGTCTGAATAGAAACCAGCAAGGTCTTATCCAAACCCCATTTGTCCATAATAAACCCCTCAGTAGTATTTCAGAGGAGGAGGTGGATGAGATGCCAAACCTGAGGGAGAACTCTGTAGCATCCTGGAAGGGGGCTCGGGTTCACAAGGGTCAGCGTCTTCTGGCAAGGGACCTTTGCAGAGCACGGTCCACAGTCGAGGGTGGAGGAGAGCAAACGCAGCTCAGGAACGACACATCTGGGCAAAGAGATGACCCCAAGGGAATGAGAGATACTGAGAGAATGGAGAGTGTTCACCCCGCAGAGCATGGAATGGAGCATAAGACATTTGTCACTGTCCAACAGACGTTTAATACCTCTACAGACCTTTCACATCTTTCCACTCAAACGCATCTTGTCAAGGAGGGGCAAACCCTGAACTCAAGCACTGCAGAGGGTGCCAAGTGCCTGGGCAGAGCATGGGCCTTGTCCCACAGCTGCCTCAGCCCCTCCTTTGCCCAAGGAGGCTTGCAAGGACTCCTCCGACAGGCCCAGCGAGCCGTGAGCTCTGGGGGAGCCTTCCCATTGAGGGTCAGTGCTCACCAAGGCTCAAGGAACACAAGACTCCAATGTCTCAGGAAAAACAACTCCCTTCTCTCCCAGGGTGCTGTTGCCCTGCTAGAAAACTCAGCCGTTTTCCCAGTGCTGAGGGCACAAGCCACCACCTGCCCTAAGGAGTGGGTGATCATCCTCCCAGTTCCTACAGCTCCCTTGCTGCTGCACCCTACGGGTCCCAGGTCTGTCCCTGCTGGCACTTGCATTACAAAACTGCAGCCCAGGCACTGACTGGACGGCTCTGCCTGGGAAAGGGAATGGCACCAGGGAACTGCATCCCTCTTGCCATTAAACTGACACCCAGGGCAGCACCACAGGAGGGAATTTGGCTGCAGCAACAACATCTGCCTTAAGTCTGAGAACTGAGAATGTTAACGCTCAAAAGAGCCAGAGGGAAGCAGGGAAACCTGAGCCTACCTGCCACATCAAGGACTACTTTCCCCTCCCACTCCTGCTGTGAGCCCCTTTCCCATTGCCATGTACCCTCGTTAACTGAGCCAGACCCCAGCTCTCAGCAGGCTGCTCACTGTGTCCCAGACCAATGCTGCAGTGTGGCTGGAACCCAGCACAAGCCCACCTCTTGCAGGAAGAAGGACAGGAGGAGCTTGAGTAATTTTTTACACCTCAAGCAGCAAAAGCCAGGCCAATAAATAATCTCATTCCTGTTCCCCAGAGAAAAAGGCCCAGGGCCATGCTTGGCTGTGAGCAGGGGTGCTTCTCACCATGGGCTGCTTTCCAAGCACTGCTGTTCTCCTACCTAGCTGGGCAGAACCAGCTTCTTAAGCAAGCCTTCTCCTGGAGCTGCAGCCAGCAAACCCCGAGCAAGGCACTGTGCTGGTGGTGGGTGCACGGGGAAGGACGAGCAGCTGCAAGGAGAGCACTGGTACCTGGCTTTGAGGCGCAGAGCCAACACCTCCTTGCCAAAACCATCCACATCCACCACCATATCACAGTCGTATCGTCCCACGTCATTGGAACACAGTGTGACCTGGTGGAAGAGAAGAGCAGTAAATACTTCCCTTCTCCCAAAAGCTCATTACCCACGTGTGGTCTCCTCCGGTTCTTGTTTCGCAGTAAGGGAAGGGAGGATTTTGCCTTAATTCTTCTGCTGGCCCATGCCTAGAGTACAGTCTCTGGGAGTAGCATAAGCCTTCTGGCAATACTGAATTTGTTAAACACACCTTGCAGCTGTCAGGGCATAGGTGGCTAAATTAAAGCATTATACATAATCATGTATATTGAAACTAAAGCTCTACTCACTGCTGCCTTCAAATTAGGGGCCCATTTTTCATTTGACTACAATAACATAAATGCAAAGGAAACGTGTTGACTTGGACAGAATGAGTTCAGCTTTTCAGCAGGAAGCTGAGGGCAAGGTGTGCTCCTGCAGATGCTGGGCAGTTCATGGTTGCCGAGTTTTTTCTTTCCTCACTGAGGATCCCTGCAGTGACCACAACTCATTCTGCTCCCCAGGAGAGGAGAAATGAGACCAGGAAGAAAAGCAAACTGCTTTATACAGTGGCATCTCTCTAACAGCCACCTTCTGTCCTCATCCTTCCTCTGCCTGTTCTCAGTCAAAGAAGTCACACTCAAAACCAACACATGAACAGCTTCTGTTGACCATGTGATCTCAGCTTATGGTTTTGGAGACAAAATGGTGCTCCTTCAGGAACATTCCACATAACCCAGCTACCACATCAGTGCAGATCCCTCCCTCGCAAACGCTGAGAGCCAGCAGCACTAAAGCCCTCCCACAGCCCAGTGAGGCTTCAGCCCCACCTACTGACCCATGTGTGGCCAGACTCCTCCCATACCCTGATCTCTTGGGATCCCTGGGAAGGGATGGTCCCTGTGCTCGGTGTTATGGTGAATTCTGCTGGCTTCTCGTGACATTGAGCCAGTGTGCCTTTTTCCCAGGATGGATGAGCATTGTCTTTCGCTTGATCAAAGCTCGTAAGGCTGGGCTGTCCCTGGCCATCCTCAGGAACACGAAGGTGGAAGGTGATGGGCACCACGGAGGTGTTGATCAGGCGGCATGACAAGGTCTGAGGAAAGCCTAGGAAAATGACACAAATGGCCATGTAGGCACCAAGCATCTCGTGATTTCTGGTGGACAAAAGTGTGCTTGGAGTTTAGCTCTTTGTTATCTGAATGACAGCTCATTGAGCAGCTCAGCGAGCAATTAATCGTCACTTGGACACTGATCCCAGATTGCTGCCTTGGAAATGCCCACTCTTAGCCCTGATGAACACCACAAGTTTCTCTCTCTCTAACTGCTCCAAACCAGCATCATCAATTATTTCCACACACTGATGAATGTGCATCCAGACTGACCATTTACTCTGAAAATTCAAGCCATAAAATTTCCTGTTAACGCTGCCAACACTCCCACCATTTTCAAGATATAAAAGCACTGAGTTGTCATTGGGGAGAAGCTACAGCAAGAGAAAGGGAGAATGGAATGGGGAACTGGAACATGATGCAAAGCACCCCAATGCAGTTTCTTTAGGCAGGATCCTTAAGGTATCTCCTGGCTTGAGGCAACCAGACTGAGCACGTACAACTCACAGCCCACTTCACTGGAGGCAAACCTGAGGCTTGCTCTGAGATCAGTGATTAGGAACCATGTTTCACCTTTGCAAATGGGGACATCACAGCCACACTGCACACTGGCTGGGATTGCTGCCCACAAGAGTTGACACCACTTTAGCTCTGAGACTTGCTTCCCATAACGGAAAGCCAGGGATACAGCCACACCTGGTGGGGATGTCCTGCAGAGCCAGGACACCAGCCCACAGCCTGCTCTGCAGTGGACAGGTGGCTTGGCTGGCCAGCTCTGTGGGGAGGAGACATCTCCCAGGGCCTGCTTACCAAGTGTCATTTGAACCCAGATGGGGAGGAAAACCAACTGCAGGCACAGCAGGGAGCTTCTCTGTGCCCATCAACAGTGACCACTGCCCAGCTCCAGCAGTGACTCCAGCAGGGAGGCAGGAGGGGCACAAAAAGGACAAACATAGGTGCTCCAGTCCGGAATGAGACCAAGGTCACCAGATGCAGACAACAGTCAGCAGCACGGTTAAAAGAAGCAAAGATACAACAGCTGCCTTCAGCTGAAGAGGTCTTAGGAATGAAATCAGAGGAAACAGGATGAATCTCCTATAAGAGAACCATATTTGTGCCTGCTGCCTTTCCTGTTGCTTCATTTATTCAAAAGAAAACTAAGAAGGGGCTCAGCAGTGATATAGGGAGGGGAAGAAGCAGCTCAGAAAGGGTAATAAGTTTTCTTGAAAAGTCCATGAACTGCATGAAAACACAGAGGCATCCTGGGTGCAGAATGATAATGGCCCTTCAGTCAATCCATGACTGATTTCACATTTAAACTGTAGATCATCTCAGTAGAAAGCCTTTTGTGAGCCTGAGATGGAGAACCAGAACCTGCATTCCAATGGTGACGCTCTGGATGTTCAGCCAAAAGCTCTGTCAGCAGAGCTGGGCTTCTGCTGGGGAAGAAGAAGAAGACCACGGCTCTGAGGACACAGGTGCCTGAGGCAGAGCTATTGCTGGGGCATCTGACCTGGTCAGGGATAATGAGGTGCCCTCACACCACTAATTAACATCCCACACTAAAGGTACATGGCTTAAGCTCCCTTCTCCTGCAGTCCCATCCCCTGGGCCCTCCTGGGACAAGGACTTTTACAGTCGTTCTGCTGGCAAGGACTGGGAGATTGGAGCAGAAGAGACTACGAGGGACACCAGAAAATACTGACTTTCTATTCCTTTGGTCCTTTCAGATCTCACGATGGCAAAATGCCATCAGCAGCCCTGGAGTTAACACCCTGCAGGCTGCCATGGAAGGGCACGAGTGACAGATGCTCTTCTGTTCAAGTGCTCCATTTTGGCAAGGCACAGATCCCTCCTGCTGCGTCCAAGGCCAGGGAACACTCACCAAAGGAGACGTCATTGAAGTCAAGGCCACCTGTGCTGAAATGCAGGCTCAGTCCGGTGACGTGGCCCCTGCGAGGACGAGGACAGAGGAGGCAACGGCTTGGTTAAAGGGAACTGCAAAGCCTTTGGCCGTCCTTCTGGCTCAGGTGGGTCAAAGCTGGTGTCAGAGCCCAGTGGGTGTCGAACCAGCCCCTGTGCTCAGCACGGCGTCCGTGGGCACAGGAGGCAGCCAACAGCTGCTGATGGGGCTCAGGGCACCACGGCAGGCAGGGCATGCCCCGAGGTGCTGCTGGCCCCATGGAGTACCCTGTACACACACCCAGAGATGGCTCTGTGCCCTTGCCTTAGGAGAAAGACTGACTCACTACTTTTCTCTTACAAAGTAATAACCTTTTTGTTATGTTTTATCCATTTCCCTTATGTTCTTGGTAAAATGGACTGCAGATTCCTTTTGTTTCTTTACTACCTTGATTCAGTGACTCCCAACAGCAGCCCAGACACAGCCACCTCCAAAGCTCCAGAGCTCCCAGCATCAGCTTTCCTGCCTGCACCACATTACCCCACCAGCCCATGGTTCAGACTAGCTGGGACAAGCCCTCATGCTGCTGTGGTGCTGAGGAGAGAGCTTTGCCTCTCCTTCATCACCCCTTCTCCCCTTGGCTGGGCGAGGATTATCTTTTGCAATGGCACCAGCCCATGGGATGATGCCCAAGTCCTTGTGACAGTCCCTGCTGCTGCAGAGCTCCCCATCTCCCACCCCAGTCCCTTCCTGCTGTGGATAGGAGGTCCCAGAGCATTCCCTGCACAGGAGCCGGGAGCACAGCCTGTGCCTGTGCACGGGCACAAGGGATGATGGGAGGCTGCTGCTGCTCCTTTGGCACGGATCATTAACAGAGGATTTTAGAACCACTTCTTCTGGCTGCAGAATCACCCAGGCTGGCCCATCTCCAAAGCCCTGGGGACCTTGCTGGGTGTTCAGAGGGGACATCCCAGACCAGCAACTGCCCAAAGCTGATGCCTTCCCACTGCCTGCCACAGCCAAGGCGGAGGGAGGTCCCTGCAGGAAGGAGTCACTCCAGCTCCTGGGTACCTGCACTGGGCAGAAGGCATCCCCACACTGAGGGGATGCCAACATCAGAGCCAAGACTAAGACCTCAGGCAACACCTTTTTTCTCTGCTCCACCAGCAAATGAGAGAGGTGACAGATGATTACCCAGAGACAGCTACAGATGTGCCCACCAAGCTCCCAGAGCCCTCCTCACCTGATAGTCAAGGTCACAGGCTTAGGGGATTCCAGCACATTGAAATGGAATTCTTCCTCGAACTCCCCCAGGGTACTGGAACTGAAGGAGATCTGGATGGGCTGGAGCCCATTGGGTGGAATGATGCCCTGCTGGGGCAGAAAGGTGAAGCAGGAGCCACGGGCTGGGGTTGGAGGGATGAGCTCGAAGGGAGCCTTGATAGCTCCTTTGTTAACCAACATTGCCTGCAGCAGCAAGAAAGCAAAATGGAAATGAATGAGCAACCTTCCTTTCTTACAGAAGGCTGAGTTGTTTCTAAGAAACAATTAAGCTCTGGAAAGGCAGAAGATGCCATGTGCTGCTACATGGCAGAAGCCAAAAAAGTACAACAGGAGACAAGTTCTGCCTTTGGGTTTTCATGCAAAGCAGTGATAACTTCACATAAGCAGAGTCACTCCTGGGTTATCCCAGGGACACGGAGCGGGTCACTCCTGGCCAGCATCGCCAAGTTCATTCAGACCCGGCCTGAGGAGCAACGTGGGGCAGTTGCAGCCACGCAGTGAATCCCCACAGAGCTGCTGCTGCTCCAGGGGTGCCCGACCCTGCCAAGGGCAGCACACATTCAGCTTCCGTGGCAGCCAACCAATTTATTGCGAGTAGAAGACAACTCAGAACAGTGCCATCACCAACTTCAGAAGCTCTCCCCAGCTCTGCTAGGGTAGACCATTTGGGTTATTGTATTTTTAATTTAATCTGATAGTTTCTTAGACCTTGCTTAGCCAGATATGTCAAGAAAGGATGAATGTGAGGTGCACAGCAGCTCCACCTATTCTAAAGAGTTGCTCTCTCACATCTCTACACAGCCATGGGGAAACCCTGCCATTGCCATGGACTTATCCATCTGCTTTGGAATTCTTTCCCCCATTGTTAGCCTGGCAAAACCTGTCAGAACAGTTGAGGCAGAAGCAGAGGGATGTCCCTCATTTTGTAGCTTTGCAGCTGCTGTTGAAAATATTCAACCTCTACCTTGAAACTTGAAAACTACTCTCCTCTCGTGTGTTATCTGTGTTACAAATTGCACTTGGGGATCCCATGCTGAGCTGAGGTTTACCTGCAGGGTAGCTGCTTAGGACAGCACTAACAGTATCATCTACTCATTCACCTTTTCTCATGTAATGAAATTAGTATATTGATAGTGAGAAACAATAAAGTATCAGCATCAAAAATGCAGAGAGAGCACTAGCAACTCAGTGTGTCCTTTCCTGCCATGGCAAAGCTTTTGAAAGTGTCTGGCATGATGTAGTGCCTCATTTTCCACCTTTTTCAGTTGCTCTCTCTTGCAGTGGACTCAAGCTCAAACACAGCCAGTTTGTTCCAGCTGCTCTTGAACAGCCCGAGCACAAAGGTGCCTTGAGTCTGAGGCTGAAACAGAAGCCTCTGAACACTTCAGCTTTTTGACCCAGTGTTGCTTTC
>NW_020885136.1:73112-90018 GCF_003945725.1 Corapipo altera
TGCCCTAAAGCTGTTCTGCTGTGTAGCTCTTTGGCCTTTGAGGAAATCCTGGCAAACCCATGGCATGAAAGCTTATCCATGCACTGCTTGGATTGTCCTGGGATCAGTGTCCTGAGCCCTGGCCTTGCATGGGAGACCACCAGGAAACCACAGGGACAGTGGACATGAGCCAGCACTGCCCTGATGACCTTGGACCCTTCCCAGCACTTCCACGGGAGCCCAGTGGGCTGGAAGAATATTTGCACCTCCCAATGACTGTGGGTAAGAGAAAGAAGAGAAAGAGTCGTACCTGAGATGGAACAGTAGGCCACTTTTCTATAGACTTGGGCTTCTCGGGGTTTAAAGAACACCTTGATTTCAGCTGAACAATGTGGCCCAACCTCTCCCTCCTAAAACAGAAAGAGACAGCAAACCATTTACCTTCCAGTATCACATTTCTTCTTTTCAACCTGTAAGCCTTTACTTAGAGCAAGGAGTGAACAACACTCCAAAACCAGCTCAACACAACCGCAGGATGCTCTTAATGCTCAGCTGATCAGCTCCCATGCTACAATATTCCTACTGCTCTGACACAAGCTCTTGGTCACATCGTGCTGCTGTCAGCTACAGTGGTGTGAAACTGCTGTTGTGCTGACACTGGTGGCTCTTGGCCTTAGATGGGCTATAGGAGTAACCAAGAAGAGAACATGATCCCCTTCCTTGGAAAGAAAAAACTTAGTTTAAATTATTTTAAAAGAAAGCAGAGGCTGGGATTATTGTAAGGTTTACTCCAAGATGAGGAGGGATTTTGCACTGTGCAGACAGCAGGGATTCTTCATCTCACATTGTGCCAATACTCATAGTCAGGGCTCTGGTTGATGGAAGGACATGGGGGTTTGCTTGCATAAACAGAAAAAGATTTTCTGTCCCTGTGTGCAACAGAACTCAAAAAGTCCATTTCCAAGTCTTGTGTCCAGGCTCCCAGATGACACTGGAAGGGTGACTCAGACATGCTGTAAGTCCTGGTTACAGGGAGGGATTGGCATTTCCATGACCTTGGGCTGAATTTGGCCTCCTTTTTGCTTCAGGTCAACCTGTGAACTGACAGCGTTCCAGCACCCTCTGGGAAGCCCCACACATCATGTGTAAGCTGTGCCCCTTCCTACAGTAACCGACCCCTCTGGACGCTGCAAGGACACGCACCCAAGCTCCCTTGACATCAAACCCTTGCAGCAGAGCTCAGCTTTAGGCAGGTTCCTGCTGCCTGCCAGGAGCCCACAGGGTAGCAACTGCTTTTTTCAACAAGCTCTCCAGCCTCACCAGAAACCCCATGTCTTCTATCGGGGCACTTGAAGCCAGCTGAGGTGGGGATCTGCTGAGTGACCTCATTCAGGGAGGGGGAGGAGAAAGAGGTTCTCAGCTATCACTTACCAAGGGCTCAATGGTGAAAACGTCATCTGAGAACAGCATGGGGTCTGCTTGAATCTTTGCTGTCTCCTTCTCCAACTCGCGGTCGTAAAGGTCCAGCTCCTCATAGCGCTTCATCACAAGAGCCTTCGCCAGCTCCTGGGGCGGCCAAGACAGATTGTGACACAGCCTGCAGCCACAGGGAGAAACAAAGGCAGCAGGTCATTTAATAAGCCACTGATTTGCAGAGCTGAGTGTAAGTGCAGAAGCAGCAAAGCGCTCAGGGAGGAGCAGCAGCAGCTCCCCAGCAAGGGGCTGAGCCCAAGCCACGAGGTCCCAAAGGCCTCAGAGGATCACTTGTTGTTCGCTCGCAGGGCAGGTGCTTTTACTCCACACTTACAAGCGCAGGAGAGGTTTTGAAAGCCAGCAGTCCTCAGGAGAACCTCCTGGCTCAGAGCCACTGCCAAAACTGAGGGAGAACCTACCAGTGACCTCAACTGACTCTTCCTAACACAGAGTTGCTTGGGGGAGGCAGATAAAGATCAAGGAGCCCCCCCACTGCCTGCAGGGCTTCCCTGGCAAGGGGAGAAGAAGCTAGCTCTCAGCTGCAGGTTACCAGCATCACTCTTGGCTTCTTCCCTTTTGGACCTGCAGGGATAAGTTAACCCTGTGTGCCCTGTTCCCTACACTGCCTTCCACCAGAGCATCCCAGAGCACTTTCAAAACCAATTGATGAATTCAGGCATGGTATCTCTTCAGTGACATTAAAAGTTTTATATGCATGAAAACAGAGGCCCTGAGAGGGGGACATCTAGCCTTGAACCACCTTTTTTCCTCCTTTTGGCCTTCTCTGCAGACCTTTGGCACAGTTAATCTCTCCATTACTTGGTAGCTGCAGCAGAAATCATTCTAGTGTTTTAAGATCACAACCAAGAGATGGGAAAGGAACAGCTGCTTCCCAGCTGGCAGATCACTGTTCCCCCGTCAGACTCCAGTCCCCTGGCCATGAAGAACCTGCAGGTGGCAACTGGAGGGACAAGTAGAAGGCTCCATATGGAGCAGATTGAGGCAGTGGAGTATAAACAGGACAGCATCCTCACCCAGCCAAATTCAAACACAGTTAGAAAGGAAATACAGTCATGGATTGATGGGCTTAATAGCGGGTCTATTAGCTCCCAGGGTGGAGATATCGACTGGGAAAAGTTTCGGGTGTATCCTTGATGATAAGGAAGTCAGTATGCAGCCCTAATGGAGAAAACAAAGGCAGGCTGTAAAGTTGGTAGGCCTAGGATGTGGGAATTGCAATAAGGCCTTGAGCTTTGCCAAATGTATCGCCCATAGATCCTAGCCAATGAAAACGCTGTTGCTTGCTTACCTAAAATAAGGATACTGCTTGCTGCTAGCAAGGGGTATAAAAAAGCAGATGAGAAAATAGAAGAAGAAGACATCTTTCCTGCACATAACTGACTCCTTGTATCTTTATCGGCCGTCACGACTCTACACTGACAATGGATATTACCAGCTGCACACAGACAGAGCCTTGGGCAAACACTGTCACCGGCACCAAAAATACTGGCTATGGCTGGCTCCCTGCACCAAAAATACTGGCTATGGCTGGCTCGCTGCACCAAAAATACTGGCTATGGCTGGCTCCCTGCACCAAAAATACTGGCTATGGCTGGCTCCCTGCGCAGCGCATTTGGAAACGTTTCTCCAGGGCTGACCTCCAGTGCTGGGCATGAGGAGGGCATCCAGCCACTGAGATGGCAACTCTCTGCTCAACCTCCATCCACAGACAGTAATTTCCCCATGACGTGCCAGAAGGCCCTGATACTTTGCACCCCCACCTTCCACTGCCTTGTGGTATATAACAAGTGAATACCTGCCCAAGTGCAAGAAGAAGGGTCACAAATAGGACGATTGATTTAGGGGGCACTTGCCTCGGAGGACCCCCAGAGTGGACCCCTGACAACCACTGAACTAAGACCTGAGCATGTGGAATGGCAAAACCACTGCCACTCTCGCCTCCCATGCTGATGAGGGACTGTACAGAAGTAATTCACATAAATGGCCAGGAAACAGAGGAGCTAACTAAAAAAATAAACCTTTATTCTAATAAAAGGGAGAGTTCACTGAACAGACCTCAGGGAAGTCTCTCAACTCAGTGGAGGTTGCAGCTTCTTTTATCCCCTTTGCCTGGAGCACAGGTCCCTCCCCATTTCTCCATTGGCTGGGATACTCTGCAGTTACAGGCTTCCCAGCAGGCCTACTGTGCATCCCCCATTATGTGCTGATTAGGTGGCTCTCAAGGTCACTGACATTGTTCAAGGTGGAGGCCACAGCACTTCAAAATGGAGGACAGGGCCACATGACCCTCCTGTGCTGCTGGTTGGTCCCCTTGTCTCTGGGTAAACTGCCCCTCTCCCGAACTGCAACTTTGTTGCTTCTTACTGTGAGCAGTGACTGCCCTGCAAACTTTGCAGGAACACCTACTTGTTCCTAACGCCCTAAAGCACTCAAAAGCACAAGCCTGAGGCCATGTTAGTTTTACCCTTGCGCAGTGCATGTCTCTGCATCTTTCAGACCAACCTGATCTTCTGTGGATACTCCTCTACCTCAGTAGCAAAAGCCTTCCACTGGAATCGGGCTGTGATGTTACTTCTGTTGTGGATGACCGTGGTTCTGTGGCTTGACAGCGTGAGATAAGTCTTGTCAAGTTCCAAAGAGTACTTGTCCAGCCCGATGTTGAAGTCCTTAGCTTTTCCAAGAAGTCTGGTGTGGGTATCTTCACCTGGAACAAAGCAAAGAGGAGTCTTTGCTCAGCTCACTCGCTAATGGAATTACAAGGACCAGAGCAAACCACAAGTAACAGAAGAAAGTGTCCAACTTTTAGCTGGATAAGTAATTCCACAGATCAGTACATTTATCAAATCCCAACAGCTCCATGTGTACAGTGTGAGGATGTCCTGGACACCACCTTAAGCACCTTATTTCTGGGTGTGTTTGTAGAGATTTGTCCTGAGGTGACAGTATTTACAGTGAGATTTGTCAGGTGTGCTCAGGTGACCCACTTAGATCCCAGGCAATTCTGCATCAAATTCATTCAGGTGACCCTAATGAGCCCCACTCAGTCACAGCCCAGAGTCTCCTGAAGGCACCCCACGAGATTCCTGCCTCTCCCAATTCCTCGTTGCTGACAAGCAAAGATTCCTGGGGGCAGGTGTGAAGAAAGAGAGGTCCAGGGGAGCAAGGGAAGTGAAGCCCACGGCAGAAGGGGACTAAGGTGAGGTAACAAGATACAATGTTCTACAACATTCAGTATGACAAAGCACTAGAAAATCAACACCATGAAAGCCATCATCCCCTCCCTGTCCAAACCCACGACCACATCAGTCTAGAAATATTTAATATCATTCTGATCTCAAACACCAAGCTGAAACATTTGAAATGAAAGAAGGAAGGGCAGAGAGAAAGACTAAAAGTACAGAGCAGCTTTTATACGAAGACTGAATGGGGTTCCTGAACCTAGAAATCAAATGGGAGACAGATGGGAGAGGTCTGGAGAGCATGAATGGCCTGGGAAATGGGAATAAGGGAAAATTTGTCATGATTTGTCATCCAACAGGAACCCGAGGGCCTGAAAATGTTCTTAGACAGAAATGACATGTCTGTGTAGAGGGCAACATAGAAAAAGGGTCTGTGGCAAGACAACAGAGAAGCAGCTTAGGGGACAGAGGTGAGCAAGAGACACATTGCATTAGAGAGAGTTGGATGGAAAGCTCACATGTCACAGACAGCACTGTCCAGGAATGCAACTTCAGGCCTGCATATCCATACTGCAATGGAGAATCAAGGTTCCTCCTTCCTCCACTCAGCAACTCCCAGCAAAACAGGATTCCAAGATCTCATCCCTGTTTGAGGGCATCCACTTTATCAACCCCCTAAACACTAACTGGTTTTCACTTTTCTTTGCGGTGAAGCTGGGACAGGGCGGTGCTGCTGGAGGGGGAATTCAGGTGGCTGGGACAGTGGGGAGTGCTGGTAGAGGACTGTGGTGGGGGTGCCGGATGGAGAACACCATGCTGACACCAGGGTCCCTCCAGGGATGGACCAGCACACAGTAACACAGCACATCCAGGACAGGGACAGACTCAGCCTTGGTCCCTTCTTTACTCACTTCTGAGCACTGAAACACACAGGGGCTTTGAAAGGAACAGTTCTACAAGTAGTTTGCAGAGCAAGTCTAACGTTATTCTGCTTAGAAAGGGCTCTGCTATTTGGAAGGATGCAGGGTGAGTGCACCGTGCAGTGCCCAGCACTCACCTCTGTCACAGTGCACTGCCAGGGATGTGGAATGGTGCCCGGTCTCCATTGGGTGATATTCCACTGTCACTTGCATGGCTTCACCAACGTCGAGGGTTCCCATGGCTGGACCGACAGTGAAAGGGCTGCACGACCAAGAGAGAGATCAGGACTCTTGGGGGAGGTTTGGGGGCGATATTTGCAGTTTAGTTCACTTCAGCTGACTTGTGCAAGCAAGGAGCAAAGCAACCACAGTCAGCAGAAGACAGACAGAACACACAGCATCAGAAACAGCTACTGACTCTCTTCGGAGGAGATGCAGCCCTCAGAAAATCCTGTCGGATGAAATGAACTCATCTCCCTCATACTCTGCGTGGAGGCTCAAGGGTCCAACTGCCAGCAATCCCAGCAGAGAATGGTTCAGAAGAGCACAGAGAGGGTTAAGAGCTATTTGCATGCACATGACACTGACTGCCTCAGGAATGTCTCTTTTCTGATCCCCTATAAACCTCATTCAAGAGAGCAAATGGCAGGGCACTCCCTGTCCTGTGAGATTACAGCCTAGGAATCAAGAGGGAGAATAAAGTCTTCCTTGAAGACCAGAGAATAATGAGTTTAATTTGCAGTGTGGTTGTTTGGGGTGGTTTTTCCCTTTGTAAACATCCTGGTTTAACCTAAGAAAGGGCACGTTTTATCAGCATTTCAATGAAAGCTGCTGGAAGAAAAGGAGCAATGAAAACTCTGAATGAGTGCAACTGTAAATTGGAACAATACAGTGACATGAACACAATACCCAAAAGGAGGGTCCCCTTTACAGCCTGAAGGATTCAATCCCAGCTAAATGAAGTGCCATTAAGAGCAGCACAGCAAGGGAGCTGAACAGGAGGTTTCTGTGTATTCTGGAGTGTCATCCAGGCTGGTAACTGTTTGCTTGGCCCTCCAGAGAAACAAGGGAAATAATTAGGCAAATGTGTTGGTGCAGTTTGGATTTAACAGGAGCAATTCGACTTTGTCACCAGGTAAACAGCTCTTGCCTGACAGACACAAAAATGAGTGCTTTAATGCTTTGGGATAGCTCAGGTCAAAGGTGCTTCTGCCCAGTGGCTGCTGGGCTTTGTGCTCTTTGTACAGCCCCACTGAGAAAACAAAAGTTTAGTGCTTTGCTGATGGTTAATTTGTCACCTTAAAAACATTTCCTGGGGATTCTGATGATGGTTAGAGAATGCAACACAAAAAAAAAAAAGAACAACTGGAGCCGTGTGCAAGCTGAACTTTGTTCTGTTAGTGGTGACAGCTGATGGAATTGCTGCTCTTTCTGCTCCTTAAGGAGCTATTGCTGCAATTAGGGGCCTGACCCAGCTCGTTACCACCAGTGAGAACATCACTACTGGCTAATGGAGAAGCCTTGGGCCAACAATGTTTTTGTGCTGGGGCTGAGACTTTAGAGAGAGAGGAGGAAAGACAAGGCCCCACCAGCCCCAGAGCTGGATTACTCTCTGTGCTCCTGCATCTGCCCTGATGGGGGTGCCAGGACTGCTGCAGGGCTCTGCTGGGGCTCAGGGGTTCGTTGCCTGGGCTGGGAAAGGCACGGAATTTTTTTTCCTGTTCTTTTGCCAGAAATTTTGCCAGAACGGAGAAGCTACTAGTCAAGGGGCAACTCTTCAGGGCTACCTTCCCTCCCATTCCCTTCCTACTCCTGCCCCATGTCTGTATACTCCTGCCCTCAGATGGCTGGATGGGGAATAACACTCCTGGCGCTGACTTCAGGGGATGCCTGAGAAAGAAGGGATCTTCCTGTTTTCAAATTCTCAGAAGAGGATCCAGCCAAGTTCAGGACTAAGAACCCAAGAGCAAATCAGTCCCTGTATCTCCTACATTTTCACATATTCCCCAAATTGCTCCTGTTTCTTATACACCTGTGCATATGCCTATGGGCAGATGGTAGATCAACAGGCATGAGAGGACCTTGAAGAAAGTTCCCAAGGAAGAATGAATGACAGTTTGACAAAAATCTAACACAGAACAAAATAAATTGAAAAAAAAAGCAGAAACACATGAACTTCAGAATATTTTAAAAGAAATCTGAATGAAATCTGCTTGAAAAATTATATTGGCTTGCAAAGGTTCTTCATGAAACAGAAGAGATGACTGATACCCTCAGCTGACAAGGGAAATCAGATCAACTTTGACTAACAGGAACTGCACAGGCTGTTCACAACACAGCTGATGGTGGGCATCTGATGAGAGGCCCCTTGATGTACCACATGCTTGAGGCCTCCTGGAGAATGGGTTTATCTGGCTGACAGTGGGAGGCAGCCATTTCAGAAGGTGTTGGTGCTCAGGAGGGTGCAGACCAACTATTAACGTTTTCCAGCAGTCCCCAGGAAATCTGGGAAAGACAAAGCTCAGGAGTTGCATCCTGCTTAAAACACTAGAAGCAACAGCAGACCCCACACGTCCTGCCCATTTCCAGCTGTGGCTGCAGTGCAGCAGCTCAGATGCTCTGGTTCCTTTGGGATACTCTTTCCCAACTCTGCCATCACCCAAAGGTGTTTTGCACTAAGACAGATGAGCTGCTTTACCTCTCAGTGCTGAGGCTGTAACAGGCTTCCAGGTTCCCGGTGTTGCGAACCAGCAGAGTCTTCTGGGTGCTGTGGTTGACTGGACACGACGAGAAGTCCAGCTGGTCAGGGAAGTCCAAGACTGGGCGGGCACCAATGGCTCGAATTGGCACAGAGACCTTTTCCCTTTCGCTGATGCAGACAAGCCGGTGGAAATGATCCTGCAGGAAAAGTAACTGGCACAGCATTAAGGGCATTGAGTGCCATCCTCATGGCAGAAGAAAAAGTACTGTTTTCTATGACCCTTTGTGGGTGTGAATTTACCTCTTCCACCCCAAAAATGACCACTAATTCATACTAATAAAGGCTGGAGAACAGAGCATGTGAAAAAGCATAATTTTTGCTCCATTCCAATAGGAAAGAATAAAGCTCTCTGGATCTTTTTGTTCCTCTGGTATTTTCCATAATAAAACCCCTTCCACTGAGCCTAGAGATAGCTAAACATCAACACCCCTGTTCCATCTGCCTCTTCCCTTGTGAACGTTCAAGAATAGGCATGGAGGGAAAGCAAAGCCCTCTAGGCCCAGCTGCAGGGCCTGGCAGTACCACACCGTGCCAAGGTGTGACCAGCTCCAGGCTGCCTGCCCCCAGCCCAGAGCCGACCTCACAGCACGGGCTAGGCTATAACCAGTGTGCAACAAACGCCCTGGCTTTAGAGAGAACGTTCCTCTAAACTCACCTTGCTCCCCTCAGGGATGAAAAGGATGTTTATAGTACAAAATGAGCCCGATGGGATCTGATGGCACACACCATTGGGGCCGACCAACTTGAAATAAGGTGAGCTGTCCATGGTGACCTTCACCAGCTGAGTAACCTGCAGGAAAGACACAAAATGGTGATTTTGCCACTTGTGGAAACAGGAGGAGATCTGGGTGTGCCCTGGTGACAGCCTTCCTTGACCATTTTCCCAAAGGACTTTTAGCTCTGGAGGTACAAGCACAGGATACACAAGGGTGAACTTGGATCCCTCTGCCTGGGCAAAGCAGCTCGGCCAGAGGCAGTAGGGCAGTGCCTGCTGGGAAGGAAGGTCAGGCACCAGCAGTATGAAGATAGAGCACCTGAACCAAGTCATCCTCATTTTCAACAAGCCCAGAGAATCTGCCTGCTTCTGCCTGCACACAGCCATGCAGCCCTGTTCCAGAGGGAGAATGTGCTACCTGAAGGCAAACCAGCACATTATCCTGGGGGAAGGAAGAAATTCCCTTCTAACAGACTGAGGTGGAGTGGGGAAGTCCAGCTGTGGGGAGACAGTCCTATGGGCACACCAGCAAGAGGAGACCAGACCCTAGGGTAATGAGGGAGCTGGCAGAAGAGCTTGCCAAGCCGCTCTCCATCATCTTCCAACAATCCTGGCTCACTGGGGAGGTCCCATATGACTGGAAGTTGGCAAATATCACCCCAATCCATAAAAAAGGCTGCAAGGCTGACCCTGGTAACTACAGGCCTGTCAGCCTGACCTCGGTGCCTGGCAGAGTTATGGAGCAGATCATCCTGTGTGAAATCACACAGCAGCTACAGGATGGACAAGGGATCAGACCCAGCCAACATGGGTTTAGGAAGGGCAGATCCTGTTTGACCAACCTGATCTCCTTTTACGATCAGGTGACCCACCTGGTGGATGAGGGAAAGGCTGTGGATGTGGTCTATCTGGACTTCAGCAAAGCCTTTGACACTGTCTCCCATAGCATACTCCTGGAAAAGCTGGCAGCCCACGGCTTGGACAGGGGCACTCTGTGCTGGGTCAGGAACTGGCTCAAGGGCCGGGCCCAGAGAGTGCTGGTGAACGGAGCTGCATCCAATTGGCGACCGGTCACCAGTGGTGTTCCCCAGGGGTCAGTGCTGGGCCCAGTCCTTTTTAACATCTTTATCGATGATTTAGATGAGGGGATTGAGTCCATCATCAGCAAATTTGCTGATGACACCAAATTGGGAGGGAGTGTCGACCTGCCGGAAGGCAGGAGGGCTCTGCAGAGGGATCTGGATAGACTGGAGAGATGGGCTGACTCCAATGGAATGAAGTTCAACAAGGCCAAGTGCCGGGTCCTGCACTTTGGCCACAACAACCCCCTGCAGCGCTACAGGCTGGGCACAGAGTGGCTAGAGAGCAGCCAGGCGGAAAGGGACCTGGGGGTGCTGATCGACAGGAGGCTGAACATGAGCCAGCAGTGTGCTCAGGTGGCCAAGAAGGCCAATGGCATCCTGGCCTGCATCAAGAACAGTGTGGCCAGCAGGAGCAGGGAAGTGATCCTTCCCCTGTACTCTGCATTGGTGAGGCCACACCTGGAGTATTGTGTTCAGCTCTGGGCCCCTCAGTTCAGGAAGGATATTGAGGTGCTGGAGCGGGTCCAAAGAAGAGCAACGAGGCTGGTGAAAGGACTAGAGCACAAGTCCTATGAGGAGAGGCTGAGAGAGCTGGGGTTGTTCAGTCTGGAGAAGGCTTAGAGGCGACCTCATCACTCTCTTCAACTACCTGAAGGGAGGTTATAGCCAGGTGGGGGTTGGTCTCTTCTCCCAGGCAACCAACAATAGGACAAGGGGACATGGGCTCAAGCTCTGCCAGGGGAGGTTTAGGTTAGATGTTAGGAAGAAATTCTTTACAGAGAGGGTTATCAGGCATTGGAACGGCCTACCCAGAGAGGTGGTGGATTCACCATCCCTGGAGGTTTTTAAAAAGAGATTGGACGTGGCCCTTAGTGCCATGATATAGTAATTGGAGTTGGATCAGGGGTTGGACTTGATGATCTTGGAGGTCTTTTCCAACCCAATCTATACTATGATACTATGATACTATGATACTATGATACCCTTGGCCTTCCTGGGAAACTGAAGAGAAAAGGAGGAACACAGCAAGACAAAGAGACAAGCCCCGACACAATGAGATAGCAAAGAGAATTGAAATGGGCTGTAAAGAAGCAAGGGAGAAGCACAAGACACTACCAGGAAAGGCTGGTGCAGAAGATGGGAGCAGTCAGCTTGCCAGTGATGGAAAGCCAGACGGCCCTGCAGGTTGTGCCTGTCAACTCTGGGCTTGAAAGGTTATTTTCTGCCTGGAGAAACATGAGCAGCACCGACTGACAGTGTGGTTTCATTATTAAAAGCCAGTCTCAGCTCTCCAGGGGCTATTGCTGCCTGGTGATTGTGGCCAGGCAGCTGCCAGTGCAGGCAAGCCACCCTGCTGCCAGTTTCTGCCCGCAGGGGAACACAGGCACAGGGACAGCAAACAGGCATTTGCTAGCACACAGGTATCAACCTCTGAGCACCAAATCACATCTCACAATGTCTAAACCAGGTGATTTGGACCCCCTGCTGTCTATTCCCACCAGCTTGCTCTTGGCACAAGAGTCAGTTGAGAAACTGTTTCCCTGACTGAAATTCAAAAGGTCTCAGTTTTCCTCTTTACAGTGCAACACAATTGCTGACATTTTTCAACTTCTTCCTTCTCAGCTTTCTTAGGGAATTGCAAAACAATCACACTTTGTTCAAGTGAAGGTGGAAACCCTCAAGAGCACATTACGCTGGATGTGCTGTAGTTCTGCAAAGGGAAAGCAGAGCACCATGTTGCCTTTGGAAAACCTGAGCACAGCTGAATTAAGCTTGGCAGGAGCCTGAACTGGCATCTAAAGGCCTTCTGCTGCTTCTGCTAAATGTGTCCGATTCCAGGGCTGTTTTCAAACGCATGTCCCGCAGTGCCAGTGCCAGTAATCATAACTAGTCATCATCACTAATCATGATTCCAGCATTAAGTGGAGAAGACTCAACCCCTGAGCTTTGACTGCGAGCTGCACAGAGGCAGCTCAACAGGCTAAGAGAGGCAGAGATTCCTGCTGGGAACCAAGATTAACCAAGGAGCCACAGGATGTGGTGGTGGACACTCGAGGGGAAGCACGAGAGCAGGTGAGAACTGGACAGCCTTCCCATCAATCCAGGGCTCTCAAGAGAAAGAAGCTCTTTTGGGTCAGATACCACCAAGGCATGGCCAAAATCAGGGGAGAATCCTCAGCACGGGAAAATTCCCACCATCTTGCAAATCCAAGGTAGTGAATCTGGATGTGCTACAGCTGATACTTGCTCTGCTGTACACCATGGAGGTTACACCACTCTCCTCTTCTTCTAGCACAGTGTTAAAGCCCCACATCCCAGCACTTACTTTGTCTCTATTCCTCAGAAGCAGAGGCATTTCACAGACCTTGCCAAGGACATAGTTCTGAAACACCAGCTCGGATGGGACAGGCTCAAGCAAGGTCTTGTTCCAGTCAGGTGACGAGAACTGGAGAGGCAAGAGAGAGTAGGGAGAGGTTCAGCTGCTGGGAGGAAGGTTCATGAACGACTCTTCTCTGTTGATTCCTGGTGAAGTACAGGCTCTTGGTAACTAGGTCTGCCCAGCTGCCACTGGGGGAACAGTAGCTCACCCACCTCTGCTCTGAGCTGATCAAAAGCTGCTGGACCACACCAAGCAGGCTCAAGCTGAGCAGCTCTTTTGGCAGGAGTTTCTCCAGCTTTCCTTTTCCAAAATGCCAGGCAGCGCTTACCTCCAGCACAGCCCTGTGCTAATGGGGTCTCAGAGCTCTGGGCACTCACTGAGCACTCAAGCAGTAAGTGAAACTCAAGAATTTACATCAGACTCCATAGGAAACAATTTTTGGATGACCTTTACTCTGAGGCAGGGAGACTGAGGCCCACACAACTCCAGACTCTAGAACTTAGACACCAGTAAGAAGAGAATAGCACCAGAGAAGGTTAAGGGCAAAAAAAAGTACCACAGTAGATAGGAATAGGACAAATGAGGTGAATGCTGGATGAGGATAAGGTTCAGCTCTTTTCTAAGCAGTGCTGGGCAACTTGAGTAAGACTGGAGTTGTGTTAGATCGGGAGTAATTACCTCAGGCCCTCAGCCTTCAAAGGCCAGCACTGCCACTGTGGAGGGAATCCTATGACCCCTAGCATTGGTCAGTGATGACACCAAAGCAAGAGGTGGGACAATGGGAAATGGCAAGCTGGTGCCCTTGTGTCCTGCCCCAGCCTTCCCCTGGTATCGTGCCTTCACCACCAGTAGCTAAACTCCAGCAAACCCCACCAGCTTCAGCAGAAATTATTTGTGTTGGCTTAGCACAGATCAGGACTCCAGCATCTCACTAGGAGAAAATGTTTTGCCTTTGCCCCAGTAGAAGGAACTCCACCACCACTAGCAGTTTGCAGTGACAACAGGACCTGGACACTGAGATGTTTCAATAAGCTGAAGGCAAGGCATGCAGCCTCTTCAAATGTCATATCAAACAGCAAGGAAAAGGGCAGGAAAAGGCTACCTTGTAACTGGAGTTCTCATTCGTGCCTAGGGGCCGGACAGTCTTGGGCAGCTTTGTCTCCTGAGGGCTGTCCAGCTTCTTCCTGAGCCTGAGACCCACCTCCCTGAAGTCAAAGATGGTCAGCTGAAAGGCAAAAAAACCAGCAAGAGCCTCAGAAATGCCCTTGTTCAGAGAGGCTTTACTTGTTCAAGTGGCTCTGATGAATTATTTGTGATCACAGCCACCAGGACAGTCCTGGAAGTTACCTGCTGAAATATTTAACATCAGAAAATTAATGGTATAGAGCAGAACACACTTGCTCTAACCAGGTGGCTCTGCCTCATTAGCTTCTCCATGGTTTGATGTGACATGTGTGGGGACTTCTGCTCTTGGGGAATTTGTGTCCTCTTTACTTCCACTGGATTGAGCCAGTGACCTTTGCAGAGAGTGGCAAACTCCCCTAACTCCATCCTTGCCCAAGGCTCTGTCTGGCCTCACAGTCCCATTTACAGAAGAATACAGAGAGATGTCCTTGACAGAGCCTCAGCACTGGGTCACCTCCAGTCAAGTGAGCTCCAGGCAGCAAAGGGGACATTTGTGGGTGGGAAGGAGGACTTGCCCCAATTCCACTGCTGTGTGCAGAGCTGGATCTGTGCTCCACACAGGAGATGAGACAGAACAACTGGTTAGGAACCTGTTCCGGGGGACCAGCCACCTCTCTCAAGGTTTCAGGCAGCATTTGAGCCACCCACCACATGCCCAGGTGCCTGGAGGGCAGGTGTGGTCAGAGCAGCACAATGAGTGTGCCAACCTGACAGAAGGAATTCCTGCCCACACACAGGGGACAGAAAGAAGCACAAGCTCATATTCAGCTTTACATTGTTTTAACTTGGCTCCAGTGGCACAGCAAGGCAAGACTCTGGACTGCCCCTGACGCACCATGACAGCCCCTGCCAACAGAAGCACGGCCCTAAGAGCTGGGAGGGGGTCTGTAGCTCCACGGTGCTGTGGACAGCAGGAGGGGCTGGGAGAAGAGGGACATGGGAGGAGTTTCCAGCCTTAACACAGCTCCTAGCCACAGCAGGTACTTACACGCTCAGGCTTCTCAGCCTCTCTCGACCTTAGAGGATGAGCCAGCACCTCTCTCCTCTGGAATCCAGAATCCATTCTGAAGGATGTTGTGGGTGGATAAGTCCTACCAGTGACCGTGTCTCAGCTCACCTGGAAGGAGCAACAATGGAATGCTGAAAATCCAGAATCCCATTCCTGGCAGACCCAAAAGATACAGTGGTCCTGCAAATTTTATATTATTTGAAAGTAGCTAAATGCTTGTTTGGCATAAGTAGCTAGAATTGTTAGGCTGGAAGTTGGACTTTATTTGAACTATATGGCTATGTTGTGTAATTCAAAGATGGATCATAGTGAAACCTGGAGCTAACATTCTGAACATTAATAACAGTTAGAAGAGACAAAGCTGTATCTTAAATATTACTTAAAAATTAATAGCTAGAGTGGACAGCCCATAGCTGGTGGTATAGGAACTGTAACAACCTCCTCTTCTCCAGGCCAACCAAGCCCAACTCCCTCAGCCACTCCTCACAGGACTTACCTCTAGACTCTGCGTCAGCTGTGTTCTCCCTCCCTAATCTTTGCCGCAGTGAAGGTCTCAGAACCAGACACAGTACTTTTGCCTGTTGAGAAATGCAAATGGATTTGATGTGATTATTTCACTGAACTCAAGGGCAACTTTTGATAGGTACCTTTGTACACGTAAATATAGATATTCGCATCTCTGTGCCTGTGTGTGTGTGAATTGCTCATGGTCTATGTAGTAAGCTACAAGAGTGAACCTTGCCATCAAACTTTGCTAGGTCACTGAGGAGACACCATTAAAGGGACGTGAGCCACTCTAAATGCAACATATGGGTGAGCAGGACCACGTCAGACTTTATCCTAGTGGTACTTCTTCTCCAGCATCCTTATCCTACAAGAAGCTATGGGTAAACAATCACCAGCCTGACAACCACCTCTCTCTGTTTGTGTCGTGCAAGAAAGGGCGAGAAGACAACTCCAGAAAGTGGGTCTCAAGCACTGACAAAACTCAAACGTGAACATTTACTTTGGACTAGAAACACGAGAACATGACACTGTCTTATGGACACCAGGACATGCTGCAGCAAGAGATTTAAAGCTGGAAATTACCATCTAATGGGGAATGGGACATTAATCTGGATTTCAGTGATTTATTACTTGGTCTTGAGAATAACTGGATTACTTGTGCCAGTTTTCTAACTGCAGTTTCATTTCACTTCAAATGAAGCCTGTCCATCATGCCCACACTTCTGTTTACAGAGGGCTTCCACTCTCCACGCCCCCACCCAAGCTAGCAGCTTCCCCTACCCTCTAGCCCTGGCTGCTCTTCCATAGCCCCACGGTTCCACTTCCATAAAGCCTACAGGAATCTGCCTCCCAGACTCAGGGGAAGGAACAGAACTCAGAAATCAGTCCCAGCTCTCTGCAGGAACAGAATAAAGCACAGCTTCAGCCCACCACCGCTGTCCCATGGGGGGAGATATTCATCTTCCCCACCTCAGACAGCCCTTTACCCAGCCCACAAGTTAAGGAAGGATCTTAATTCCCCCTCTGCTCCAGGCTCAGGGCACAGACAGGTCTGGCCCCTCAGCTTTGTGTTCAGAGCACGAATGGCCTGAGCCTGGGCAGAGGAGCCAGCTGTGCCAGGACACAGCAGCTGAGGCCACCTAGGGAAGCAATGAATTAATATTCCCAGGGCTGGGGAAAAATTCCTGACATGTCTCAGGAAACCCAGGTCTATCACAGCAGGGTGTCAAGCTGAACGTCATCAAGGACATCAAAGCTTTACCTTCCAATAAAGGACACGAGTGATCTTCAAAGGCAGTTAGTTCTCTGCAAGGACTCAGTTGGTGAAGAGCCCAGTCAGTCTTTGCATTTCAACGAACTGCAAGACCGAGTTTTCGGAGAGACAATCTCTCCAAGGATTCGCTTGGCGAAGCGCTTAGTGTCGCTGCCTGAAGGAGCTCAGGCCGCGGGGAACAGGGTAGGGTAAGAGGGAATCGGGAACTGCAGCTGTTGCCGCGCCAGCACCAGTGCGACAGTCGCTGTCACCGCGTTCCCGGCTGCCAGGCAACGGATGGAAGCCGAAAGGGAGGCGGGGCCGGGGCCGTGTGGGGGCCGCGTGGGGCCGCGTGGGGCCGTGTGGGGGCCGCGTGGGGCCGTGTGGGGGCCGTGTGGGGCCGTGTGGGGGCCGCGTGGGGCCGCGTGGGGCCGTGTGGGGGC
>NW_020885136.1:90028-92266 GCF_003945725.1 Corapipo altera
GTGTGGGGCTGTGTGGGGCTGTGTGGGGGCCGCGTGGGGCTGAGTGGGGGCTGTGTGGGGGCTGCATGCTCCACCCCGGCCGGGCACAGCCGGAGCTTTGATCCACAGGGACCCAACGCCATCTCCCGGCGCTCCACTCACTTCGCTCCTGGGCACCTCCATGGACCCAGTCCAGCCTCGACTGAATGGTGGGATTGGAGCAGCTGCCGGCGGGAGAGGGACGGGCAAAGTGCTGCATGTCTGCCCAAACAGAGAATCACGGACTCACAGGATGTTAAGGGGTTGGAAGGTTAAAGATCATCTTGTGCCACCTCCCTGCCATGGGCAGGGACACCCGCCACTAGACCTGGTTGCTCAGAGTCCCCTCCAACCTGTCTTTTTGAGAGTTGCAGGGCTGGAGCATCCACAACCTCCCTGGGCAACCTGTGCCAGTGTCTCACCACCCTCACAGTAAAGAATTTCTTCCTAATGTCTAAGCTACATGTCCCCTCTTTCAGTTTGTACCCATTACTCCTTGACCTGTCACTACAGTTCCTGACAAAGAGTCCCTGACAAAGAGTCCCTCTCCGGCTTCCCTACAGGCCCCTCCAGGTACTGGAAGGTGCTCTTGATAAGGGAAAATGCTGTTGCTATTGATGAGGGAAAATGTTAAGTTTCCATGTAACTGGCCCAGTTTAATAAGTGCAGTTTTAAGGTTCCTGTGATGTTTGCTCAGGCACAGCCGTGTTGCCGGTGAGCAGCCAATGGGGAGCTGCCGAGAGGCAGCCAATGGGAAAGCTGCGTGGTGGCGCGAAGGGGCAGCCAATGGGAGGGTGTGCAATGTAGCAGTGTGTATCAAATGGGCAGCCAATGGGACACCGAGCAGACGAGCAGCCAATGAGGAGCTGTCGCCAGGGCAAGATGATGAAGGATTGCGCATGCTCAGAGAGAGGAAGACTTTGAGACTGCCTCCCCTGCGAGCACCTGAGACGACCAGCAGAGAGCAGTGCGCAGGCGCCAGAAGGCCTGTCCCGAGATTTACATAGAGCACCGCCCACTCTCCGCTTAACAGCACCTGTGGCTGTTGAGTTTTACTACTGCTGCTTTTTCTCAGCATCAGTTCTGGCGAACCAGGCAGGCGTCTTCCTCTGCTTGGCTGCAGGCTCCGTTGGAGGCAGGGACTCCCTAGGGCACCCTCGAGACTTTCTTGAAGGGACTCCTCACTTTGGACAGCTCGCTGTAGGAGCAGACGGGGACCTCCTGCGACAAATTGAAGGTATTTGTTTGGTATAAATCACGGTTCGGTTTTGGGAATGACCGGTCAGAGGGAAAGTACCCATAAGCCGCAGGAGATGTCCTGTGCTGGGGCACCCATAAGATGGCGGAGTCGTCCAGCAGTGGGTTTGGGCAGCGAGCTCCGGCTCTTACATTTGGTTCACCGTTTGGGTGTTTGGTGCACACAGTGTGTGCAGGCTGAAGCTCGCACATCGTGGTAAGTTGTTTTGGCGTTTGTCTGGTGAGCGCAGTGTGTGTGGGTTAAGGCTTGTGCGTCTCGGCAAATTGTTTCGGAGTGTTTTGGTACACCATTTAGGTGTTTGGTGCACACAGTGTGTGGGCTACGGGTCCCACATTTGGGTGTTTGGTGCATGCAGGCTCGCACATCTTAGTAAATTGTTTCGGAGTCTGGTGAGCGCAGTGTGTGTGGAGAACGGCTCCTCTGTCTCGGTAAATTGTCTCGGTGTCAGTTATATGTAGTGTGTGTGGGCTATGGGTCTGGTGCAGGTGGTGTGATTGGCAGAGGTTTTCTTATTGTCCTGTAGCACTAGTTTTACTCAGTTTCCTGTACTTGTTAACATCACAGTGTCTGGTGCAGGTAGTGTGATTGGGAGAAATTTTTATTTTCTGTGACACTAGTTTTAATCAGCTTCCAGTATTTGTTAACATCTCGGTATTGGGTGCAGGTGGTGTGATCAGGGAAGTTTTTGTTATTTATTGTTTATGGCAGTAAACTGTATAAAATCTTCCTTGAAAATACAACTGATATAAGACACAGTAAAAAAAAAGGAAAAAAGAAAAAAAAAGGAAAAAAGAAAAAAAAAGGAAAAAAGAAAAAAAAAGGAAAAAAGAAAAAAAAGGAAAAAAGAAAAAAAAGGAAAAAAGAAAAAAAGGAAAAAAGAAAAAAAGGAAAAAAGAAAAAAAAGGAAAAAAGAAAAAAAAAGGAAAAAAGAAAAAAGGAAAAAAGAAAAAAAGGAAAAAAGA
>NW_020885136.1:92366-97739 GCF_003945725.1 Corapipo altera
CAGGTGCAAGAAATGTGTGCTCTGTATTAAAAACCATACTTTTAAAACAAAAAAGGGGGAATGTGACACCCCAAGTAGACAGAGCTGTATTTACCCTTAGTTTTTTGCATTTGAATCAACAAGTATTGTACAAAAACCCACAAGAAGACGCCTAATGACAAGGTCCTCTCGAGTGCTCAGTGTGGGGAAGGGCTGTGCTTGTGTTCTGTCTCCCACAGGACCCTGCTGACTTCCAGCCCCTCTGATGGAACCTTATCCTGAGTGGAGCCGGCCCGCAATCCAATCCTGCAGATGCAGAGGCTGAGGCTGTCCCTCAAGAATCTCGGGAGCAGGCAGGGAATGCTGAGCAGAGCAAGCCCTGCCCGGATGTCCCATCAGGAAGACACTGTTCTAGGGGGAATTCACTGGGTCTACTAACTCTTACTGACTGGTTAATGACTCAGCCATGGTGTGTCCCTGTCACTCAGATGCCTTCTTGGCCACACCTGACGTTGTGATTTGTGTGACTGACAATATCTTTAACATCCCTGTAAGTAATCCTTGTTATTTTAGTTGTAGCACAGATCAAAATGTACCTGCCCTCCATTTATCATTAATAATTCCCATGGGCAGAAGAGCCAAACTGTGGCTCCCAGTGAACCTAAACAGAAGCTGGGAGGATGATGCAGGATACAGTGAATTAAGGAAACTGTTAAATCAAGAAATCCTCAGTGGAGGGCTGATTGCTTGGATCATCTCTGCAGCAATCACAGCAGCTACCACAGCCACGGATCCTGCTGCACTGGCCATTCAGTGCAGGTCATGCCTGCAGTGCCAGTGTATGGGCACTGTGGCAGCATCAGGAGCAGGGGTTTCAGAATCTGTCTGGTTTCAATATTCCAAGTCCTCTGGGAGCACATGGGACAAGCCTGAAGACAAGAAGCCCGGGTCCTGGCCCTCTTGGCCGTGAACTCTGCGTGTCCAAACAAAACAGGGGCAGAGGTGGGACCAAGGGGAGTCACTCTGCACCTGCACTGAGTTCATGGGAATGCAAAGGGAGGATCTGCCTTGGCTGAGTGCTTGGAGAGAGAGAAGGTTGTTTCTCCAAGTGGAAATGCACTTTAACCAGCCTGCATGACCAGCATGTGCTATTCTCTCGTGGCTGAACACAGCCAGCACATGAGGCGAGGGGAATGTGTGGGATCAGGGCACTGCTTTGGGGACATGCTGGGAATTCCGGTGGACTAAAAGACAAACGCCGGGTGCTGCTCACGAGAGAAGAGGAATAAAAGGGGACACGGAAAAGTGTCGGTGGACAAGTCCCGAAATGGAACTCTGTGTGTGCAGCCTCATTTTCTCCTTCAGCATCCATAGGAGAGGGGGGAAAAAGTAGGGGTTGGGACCCCAAAACTCTTTTGGGGGAAACTGAGCACTGAGGGGAATATGGGAAAGTGGGAGGAACAAGGAGAAGGGTGGAAAAGGCAGGGTAGTCTGGTTGGTCTAATGATCCCATAAAGATCTTTGGCACAGAGGGGTTGGCAAAGCGGGGTGGCCCCCTGAGGTCCCAACTTACTGTGGGGTGCTGAGGCCTGCTGGATCCAATCTCAGCCTTGGATTATGCCAACAGTTTCAGTTTAAAGGAATTAGAGAGGTGTGACTAAACCACTTTTGTCCCCCAGGTTTTAATGATGGCAAATCAGATCTATTGATAGAAATGAATTATTTAGGGTTCCAAATGATCAGACAAAAGATCATCAGAATTATTTCCTGCACAATATAAACACTAAAACTACCAGGAGTACAGGATAAGATAAGACAGTGCTCTACACTAAAGCAATTGTTGAAGCAATTCTACTAAAGCTGGCACAAAAGCAATAATTCTTATTTAGAGAGGGATAGAACTTCCCCAGACCAACGCTTGTGGGGAGATCTCTGCTCTCAACCTCCAGGAGTGACCTTGGGGGATCCCCAGCCATGGCAGGAATCTCCACACCACCCCCCCTCAAGAAGGGTTCTGTTGGAAGAAGCTGCCCCTGGGAAAGGGGACTGTCTCCTTTGTGGGACAGGGGGACGTGGGGGGGTCACGGGGGTCACAGGAAGGGACACAGGACATGGGTGGTGACGTATGTGGGGGGGGACACGCCTGAAAACATCCCCTCTCGGGGGTCATGGGGGGAGTCACAGAGGGTTACAGGGGACACGGGGGGGGCATGGGGACATGGGGAGTACAGGGGGCATGTGAGGTCACAGAGGTCACAGGAAGGGACACAAGTGGTGACATGGGGGGGGGGGAACACACGTGGAAATACCCCCCTTCCCACTTTCCCCCTCCCCCCTTCCTGCTTTGCCCTTTAAAGGCGCTGCCGGGACCAGAGGCAGCTCCAGAGCCGGGATCGGGACACGGGGACTGGGGTCAGGATACTTGGAACAACACCAGGACACTGGGAATAGGACACTTGGAGTGGTATCAGGACACCGGGAACAGGATCAGGGCACCGGGAATAGGACACCAGGACTGGGATCAGCACACTAGGAACAAGAGCAGAATACTGGGAATAGGACACTGGGACTGGGATCAGGACACCGGGAACGACACCAGGATAGTGGGAATAATACTGGGACCAACACCAGGACACCGGGGCTGAGAGCAGGACACTGGGAATGGCACCAGGACTGGGATCAGGACACTGGAACCAGCCCTGGGACACCAGGAGTAACAGCGGGACACCGGGATCAACACCAGGAATGTCACTGGGACACCAGGACTGACACTGGGATCAAGAGCAGGACACTGGGACTGAGGCTGCAACCAAGACCAGGACTGATCCCTGGACACCAGGACTAAGCCCTAATGTCTGTTGGGATTGAGAGCAGGACCAAGATCAGGACAGCGGGAGCGACACCAGGAGCAGAGTTGGGATACTGGGACTAAAACCAGGCTGATACTGGGACCAAAACCAGGCTGATACTGGGACCGCAGGAGTAACACCAGGACTGAGACCAGGTGAGGGGGCAGCGGGACTGGGACCCGCACCGGGACTGGGATTGGGGCTGGGACTGGGACCAGCAGAAGAACTAGGATTAAGACCAGTACTGGGATTGGAGCTGACACAAGGATTGGGACCAGCGCTGGGACTGAAACTGGGACCTGAACTGGGTTTGGGACTGGGATCAGCACTGGGACTGGGACCTGAACTGGGACCAGCACTGGGATTGGAGCTAACACAAGGATTGGGATCAGCACTGGGACTGGGACCTGATCTGGGACCAGCACTGGGATTGGAGCTAACACAAGGATTGGGACCAGCACTGGGACTGAAACTGGGACCAGGACTGGGATTAGGATTGGGACCAGCACTGGGACTGAGGTTAGGGCTGACACAGGACTGGGATCTGGACTGGGACCAGCAGCAGGACAGGGATTAGGATCGGGATGGAGACTGGAAACAGCTCGAGGACTGGGATTAGGATCAGAACTGGAATTAGACCTGACACCAGGACTGGAACCAGCACTGGGGCTGACACCAGCACTGGGACTGGGGCTGACACCGGGACCGGGCTGGGTGAGGCCAGTGGCAGCTCAAGGAGGCCTTGGGGTTCAGCATTGACAGTGGGGGGGGACATGGACACCCCGGGGACACCTCAGGGACACCCCGGGGACACCTCAGGGGACAACCCGAGGTTGTTGTGCCCATAGGGGGGGACATGGACACACCGGACACACCCCAGAGACACCCTGAGGGACACCCTGAGGGACACCCTGAGGGACACCCCAAGGGACACCCTGAGATCATTGTGCCCATGGGGGGTGGCATGTGGGGTCCTTGTCCCTGGGGGACACTTTGGGGTCCCTGTCTCCAAATTGGGGTGGGATTGGGGGTCCCCATCCCCACAGGGGACACTTTGGGGTTCCTGTCCCCGTATTGGGGTGGGATTTGGGGCCCCTGTCCCCATGGGGGGGGTGGGATTGGGGGTCCCCACCCCCACAGGGGACACTTTGGGGTCCTTGTCCCCATGGGGGGAGAGTCTTTTTTCCCATGGGGGGGGCTTTTTCTCCATGGCGAGGGTCTTTATCCCCATGTTCGGATGGGATTGGGGGTCCCCACCCCCACAAGGACCACCCTGGGGTCCTCCTCCCCATGTGGGGGTGGGCGGCAGGTCCCTCCTCTCCCCTTCCCTCCGCAGTGGGTGCCCCCCCCCGCCCCTCCCTGACCCCGTTTGTTCCCCCTCCCCAGCCCCGGGGGTCTCGGCGGACCTGTGCCAGCCTTGGAGGGGGGTCCCGGGCAGGGCCTGGCGGTGGCCGAGGGGCTCTTTGTGGGACGGGGGGTCGCGCTGACCCCCGGCTTCGCCTGCCGGGCCCTCCGAGCCCCCGGACCCCGCAGCGTGGCTCGGGTGGACTTTGCTCGGGGGGAGGGGGCACGGACCCTCCTCGACTCCTGGGTACGGGAGAGGACCAAGGGTGAGACCCCCAGGGTGGGGGGTGAGGGAAGGGGGGGGCGTTTAGGACCCCCGGCGTTTAGGACCCCACCCCCGGGGGGGTGAGGGGTCTGGAGTCCCCTGTGTTACTTGGGGAGTGGTGGGGGGCGTTTGGGACCATTTTGGGGGGGAGGGGGTTGATGGGTTCAGGGACCCCCGGGGTGGAGGGTGATGGGTGGGAGGTCCCTTTTTGGGGGGGTCAGTGGTTGTGGAGATCCCCGGGGCCCTTTTGGGGGGGTCGCTGTGTCCCCCCCCGCCCCTCTGACCCCCCCGTGTCTCTTTTTTGGGGGGATCAATGGATGCGGGGACCCCCGTGTCCCTTTCCGGGGGGGTCACTGTGTCCCCCTCGCCCCCCTGACCCCTGTGTCCTTTTTTTTGAGGGGGAGGGTCAATGGGTGTGGAGACCCCTGGGACCCTTTTGGGGGGGGGGGGGGTTAATGGGTAAGGAGACCCCCGTGTCCCTTTCGGGAGGGAGTCACTGTGTCCCTGACTCTCTCCCCGTGTGTCACCCCCTCCCCAGGTCTGCTGGGGTCCCTGGTGTCCCCCGGGGCTCTGGGTCCCCGCACGCACCTGGTGTTGGCGAGCGCGCAGTTCTTCCAGGGGGGATGGGCGACCCCCTTCCCCCCCCCGGGCCACCCGCGCCCGCCCCTTCCACAGGGCCGATGGCAGTGACGTCGCCGTACCCATGATGGCCCGGGCGGGCACGTTCCGCTGCGGTGAGACAACCCCCACCGTGTCACCTCTTGTGTCACCTGTGTCACCCCCCCTGTGTCACCTCTTGTGTCATCCCCTGTGTCACCCCCCTGTGTCACCCTGGGTGTCCCTGTGTCACCCCCCCGTGTCACCTGTGTCACCCCCACTGTATCACCCCCTGGCACTCTCCGTGTCACCTCTTATGTCCCCTGTGTCACCCCCCCA
>NW_020885136.1:97749-98435 GCF_003945725.1 Corapipo altera
CTGGCACTCTCCGTGTCACCTCTTATGTCCCCTGTGTCACCCCCCCATGTCACCCCCTGTGTCACCTCTTGTGTCACCCCCTGTGTCACCCCCTGTGTCACCCCCCCGACGCCCCCGTGTCACCTGTGTCACCCCCCTGTGTCACCTCTTGTGTTACCTCTTGTGTTACGTCCCTGCGCCCCCCCCCCGGCACCCCCCGTGTCACCTGCATCACCTGTGTCACCCCCCTATGTCACCCTGTGTCATACCCTGTGTCACCTGTGCCACCCTCCCCCCCCGTGTCACCCCCTGTGTCACCCTGGGACCCCCTGATGTTACCCCCGGAGTCCCCTTGTCACCCCCTTCCACTCCCTGCGTCACCACCTGTGTCACCTTGGGGGTCCCTGTGTCACTCTGTGTCACCCTGGGGGTCCCTGTGTCACACTGTGTCACCCTGGGAACCCACCATGTTACCCCCCGAGTCCCCTTGTCACCCCCTGCCACCCCCTGTGTCACCCCCCCCCGTGTCACCCACCGTGTCACTTCTGTCACACCATGTCCCCCTCACGTCCCCCATGTCTCCCATGTCCCCCCCTTCCCCCGCCCCCCCCGTGTCCCCTCTCCCCCCCCTTGTCCCCCCCCCCAGGGGACTTCAAGAAGCCCGCGGGGGTCCCGTACTCGGTGGTGGAGGTCCCGTACGGGGGGGG
>NW_020885137.1:0-96768 GCF_003945725.1 Corapipo altera
AAAAATTCAAGTCAATTGCAACTTTTTTGGTTGAAAAATATGTAATGAAAAATTGGCAAGGCAGCAGTGGGGAAAGCTATAGGGAGATTCAAGATATAGGCCAGTAAAGAAAAGTATGTGTACCTTCTATAGATGGTAAAAGGGTCAGGTAGCATAAAAAGAGGGTATAAAAAGATCAAACGGGAAAAAGCAATTAACCCCTTGGCACAGGGAATTGGGATTTCCTGACACCAACTGCTTATACTGGCCTCAAGGGGTTATAGGATCAAATAATAATAAGCCAAGTCCTGAAATAAAAGCTATCATTTTAGACAGTAAGGGAAGGTGTTTTAAGTACATTCTGGGCTGCCAGACTAGCATGGTACAAGGGGAAGGGAGGAGAAATATGCTGAAAGATAAATGGTAAAAATAGTTTTCCAGATTTGGACTCAAAGAGATTTCAACCAACCTTTTTTTTTTTTTTTTTCTAAATGAAACACACTGTTTTGTCCTATATATCTGTGATTTGTGACCCTAGCCAGCTCTTTTCTGATACGTAGAGAGATTTAACCTCCATTTTTTGAGCAAGTTCCCCATCATTTTGTGACTAGCTTCCGAACATTGTCTATATTAGCTGTGGGTGGTTTACTTAATTGCCTTAAACATTATGGTTCTTTTACTTCCCTTCCTCACAGAAGGGAAAAAAAAACCAGAGGGAAAAAAAGAATGCAAGTGACAACAGAGGAATTCCTTAACAAAAACACCAGCATAGTCACAGTCAACCAGTCTGAAAAATCACATGACTCTAACAGCCATTCTAACCTACATTTATGATAGAGGGGTACTTTGGGGTTTTTTTGTTTTTAAAAAGGCTATTTGTTTCAGGATATCTCAGGACCTACACTTAACTATTTACAAAGTTACTAATTTAAAGCTTTAAATTACTCTTCTGTATAAAATAATTACTGGATTTTCAAACTGATTTATAGTATGGAAACTCTTTATGAACACTGAATGAAGCTGATTGTTTTTCTTCTGTGCAAGCTAAACATTCAGAAGCTGTTATATAAATGCTGACCCTATCACAAAATTTCAAATGGTGAAAACATTCCTAGCCCTTTTGAAATTAGTGAAACTTCATTGATTTTCACTAGTTAAAAATCCAAGATGGTTGCATTCTGAAATCCGCAACATTTTTCAGTATCGCTTAATCTCTTAATGAATGGAAATATTCTGAGGAAAATAACTTTAACATCAACTTCAGTGCTTTGTTTGAATTTTTTTTTATAGTTACAGCATTCCTCTCTATCAGCTACCTGTCTTCATGGGGGCATAAGAGATTAAGTTATGGTAGGAGCCTGAGGGCACTTAAAAGGGGCACATAATCTGTTTGTATTTAGTTTTCTTTCTCTCACAGTTGCTTGTGTTTGGCCATACCAGTTTGCCTGTCAGTAGTGACACTATTTATAACTGCCTACAAAACAGTACCTCAGGAGATCTAAATTTCATGCAATAGACATCATGAATTAAGTACCACCAAGATCCAAAGGTATTGTCCCATTACATATCCCTTTGTACAGTCACGGCTTCAATTTTGAATTGTGCTCACTGATTTCAATGAAAACATCTCCATCACCTTCAGCGGTCCAAGCTCTTATAGAACAGAGGAAACAAATGTTGAATTCTAGAATTCTAGAAGAATTAAGAGCATTGGGAAAGAGAAAAAAAAAGATATAAAAGATACAGAAAGACATAACACAAAAGTAAAAGAGAAATGAGGCGGAAAGAAGACCAATTGATAGAGAATCCCACTGTGATACAGCACCACATAAAATACAATAAAAAGGTACCTGTTATTTATTAACTGCTGCTCTACCAAGAAACAAAACAAAACAAAAAAAGCTGCCAGCTAGAAATGAAGGACTGCTTACTCTAAGCAGATAAGATCAACACACCATGCAATTTAAAAATTGAGGACAAATACATGACATGGCTCTTTGCTAGGAGGCCTGAAAAGATACAGAGTGGTACTTCAGGCAAAGTTATGAAGTGCTTCTCTAGAACACTGATCACAAAATGGATCCCTGAGGAAAACTACTTGTCAACAGTTTCCTCTCCCAAAGAGAGTACCTAGCCAGCACTTTACGTTCCTTTTAAGTGCTCTACACAAACATTTTCTCAATGAAATATCATATCCAATTCTTTGCTTCCCTAAAGTTCTATGATGAAGTCTAAAATAAATGATTTCCTGATAGGTCAAAACAGATACGAAAAATACGTGTTTGATAAATATTAAAGTATATTCGGATTAGTATCAGATTCCTAACATTCTTCACAGTATTTGTTAAGAGTTAAGAGAAGAAATCCTGACCTCCTATAGCCTGAGAATATTGTGTGATTCCTTTCAGGATCAACTAAAATAATGTCATTAGAATATAAGCTCTACCTTTTTTTTTTGACGCCTGTCTGGGGAGTGAGTGGAAGGATTAGACAAAGTTATTAAAGAAGCTCTGCCATTGAGTCACAAGTTGCAGAAAGGAGTCCCTTGCTTTCTAAACTCCTTCTCAGAGAAGGGTTTAGGTGCAGTTGAATCCTATCTTAGCCTTGGACTGTGTCAACAGTTTAAATTAAAGGAATTACAGAAGTGTGATCAAATCACTTTGTCCCACAGCTTTTTATAGTTGCAAAACAGATATATTTATATAAAAGTAATTATTATGACAAATGAACAGACAGAAGATCTTAATTGCAGTTATTTACTACACAGTGTAAAAGCTAAAAATCTACTGGTAGATAACATAAAGGAGTATAGTGCACTGAAACAAAGCAATTATATCCAAGCAATTGCATCAAAGCTAGTAAAAGAAACAATTATTAAGTAGAGATTGATATAACTCACCATACAAGATAACAGGCAGATCCCTCTCTTTCTCTTAACCCCTGGGAGTAACCATGAAGAGGAGTCTCTGCTTCATAGGAGAAGCTCCACACTTCAAGGAAGTATGTGGAAGAGTCTTCTATATGAAAGCTGGACTGGGCTTTTATAGTTATAAAGTGATGGACTGGTAGTCACAGACTTACAGGCCAGCAGACTAGCTTATCTGTCAAATCCTGGTTCAAAAAAGCAGGATGTGTATTCGAAGCCTGGTGAACCAGGCTGATTTTAGTATAATTCAACACCAGGACAGCACCCTGGTACCAGCAGTTGAACTTGCATGATGGTTTGCACTGTGTGCATTCTCTGATCAGATTCCATTCTCTTATCAGGGGGGGCTATCCTGCCACAGTGCCAAATAACACATTTGTTCTGAATTCAGCACCTTTCTAGAAAGAAGGGGAAGAAGGTGACAAATGGACAAGATCGTGTAGTAAAGGATCAAATAAAGTTTAAAATACTTAAAGACACATTTTGCAAATAAGTAAAGATTATTTGAAGCTCCTGCAAATAACTCAGAGCCATACTCTTTTATGGAACTGCATGGAACTAAGACGTATTTTTTTTTTTAAATTTGTATTATGTAAGCATACTGGTATTCTTATAACGCAAAAGAGTTTTTCAGGGAATACTTTATTGTCAGACTACGTTGTTGTAGTGAACTGTATCAACACAACACTGATACCATTACCTAAAATCAGTTCATCTGTTCTTCCACTGTACCCTTAGGGGCAGATAGTAGTTGGCATGAGAGAGATTCTAATTTATGTAGACCAAATAAACATATGTACAAACTGACCATAAAGCTGCATCTTGAGGCATTTGGGAGGTGAGTTTGGAAACATACAGGAAGGAAACTTATTTTTGCTCTGTTTTCAGTTGTTTTGTGAGCCAATGGATCTGTACGTGAAAACTGTAGCTTTGGTGGTGACTATACACATTAGTATGAATAAAAAAGACAGGTTGGGACAAACTGTATTCTCCAAGTATTGTTCTCTATACGTATCTTCTCTTTTCTCTTATCTAAATATCCTAAGGAGATTAGTGATTATAACAGCATTATATTCACAGTTCTACTGCCATTCCCTTTGCTTCCCTCAGAGATATTTCAAAAGGTAGTGAACTACTCACATCATACCAAGCAAATGAACTTGCTTCTCTTCAGAATTTGCTGCTCTGAAGACAAAGCTGCCTGTCATTTGCAACACTGACGTAATGAAATGCATTGTGTCCCAGCTGAGAGAGAAACATTTCCATCTGCGTGGTGGTGATTGCTTAAAGGGGCTCACCCGAATTCCCAGGGCAGCATAAACATGTACTTGAAGGAAAGAATTAAAAAATTAAAAGGAGAACAGACACAATTATCTTTCCATACTTACCCTTATACTGACTTTTTTACTTCTTAAAAAAACTTTACGGAAATATAAGATGGTCTTACTGATTTGTCATTCTTATACCTACTATATCCACAATCCCCCTCCATGATATTCAGCTTCACTCCCAACAATCATACCCAATGATTCTGTTTGAAGACAACTCCAGGACATTTCATATATACACTGTATGCTGAAAATAAGTAAAGAGGTGCTTACTATGCAGAACAAAGCATATATATCCCTAGTGACATGAAGATGAATAGAAAAAAAAAACCAAATTCAATTAGAGTTTTGACACAAAGACTGAGATGTTCCTGTCAATTAATCTACAAGCCTAACTTGTGTCTAAAACCTTTTCTCCCTGTTAAACTTGCTCTGGTTTTGAAGTGATTTCTGCAAGTTCTTAGAGAGTACTGATGCTGCTTGATTAAGAGACTAGTAGCCCTAATTAATTCTGCCAAAGATCATCTCTCCAATGTATATTTTAAACAGAAATCTAAGTACTCCAAACCATCCTTTGAAGGAAGGCCTACTTCCCCCCACCCCCGACTACTATGGCAGATATTACAACAAGTACTCAGAACAGATGATCTTAATACCATTCACTGCTACTACTGGAAGATATTTCCTACGTAATTTTTTTACAAGGTAAGTGGGGTAAGGCCTCATGACAAGATTAATCAACAGCAGTCTACAGATGTTTAAGAAATCTTAGCTAATCAGAAAAAAAAACCTTTGAACTGATGATCATAGAAAAACAACCCGAGCTAAATCCAAGGTTGCTTTCTTATATCCTGGGGCAGAGGGTGGAGGAGGAGGGACTTTCTTTTTGATATCACAATTTCTAGTTAGCAAACATGGTATTCTAAGACAGACAGAAAGCTTCTTACTTTAGACCTAAGTCAGTTCCTCAACTGGTAAAAGTATTTCCCACTGTAAATCTCTCTCAACTTCTAGATAAAGTGCACAGAATTATTTTCGTCACTGATAAATTTTATATTAAGGAAAATGTCTCTTTCCCTACCAGAAGCTCTTCATTGTATAGTTTTTGACAGTCTACAACTCCATCAGTTCAGGGTTGTGAATAATCCGAAGTCATCCAGTTCTTATAAAATATTTATCATGTGTAATCTGAAATATGTAATCATAAAATAAATACATTACCAGTTTTTAACAGAGACATGTGGATTAATAATTCTAAAGATGATATATAAACCTGTAATTGCACAATATAATTTGGCAGGTATCAATTAGGAAACACTGTATGAGTACACATTACATTATTTTAATTTCATATATTTTCCAAATTATGTTGGTATTTCTATAGAAAAATTTGGGAAAAAATCACCTACACATGTCTGTTTCAAAATATATTTTGGTTTTATATGTATTCTGTAGAAAAGATTTTTCCCCCATAGTTATCCTTTTATTGCTGCCAAATGACAGCTGTAATTATACAGGAGAACTTTCCCCCTTCCCTGAAGGGCAGAAATTACAGCAGGATACAGTCTGAAAACGAGCCAAATGCTTGTTTAAAACGGTTTGAATGCATAGCAAGTGAGATATTTTTCAGCTGGGGCTTTTCTTTCAACCACACAGAACAATGGCTCATATAAATGCAAAACAGATGTAAGAAACAGGCAGCATGGTTTCCCCAATCTAACACTATTAACCATCTGACCCAGTATTGGCAGGATGCATCTCAAGAACATCACCACTCCCTCTGACAGAGCCCAAGGACCAGAGAACATATTGTGAGAGATAAAGGAGGAAAACAAAAAGCATATAATAAAGTCCTCCATCCTCCTAGGCAAAGAAATATATGGCAGTAAAACTTTTAAAGCATTTGCCCCTGTTTTACGCAGTGTGCTTTTTACATAAAAGAACCAGGAGGACAAAGTCCTCTGCACACACACAAAACCTTTAAAAAGCTGTTTGAAAAGCTTTACAATTTCTACAAAGAGGCTTCCTGCAGCCCTTTGAGAAGGCAAACAGTGCTTTTAAGTGCTATATTCTTATTCTTTTCAACTTGTAGATAAACTCCAGGTCTGATGGAGAACATCCCCCGCACGCAATAGTTTTGCAGGGGAAGTTAAGATAAATTTATCTCAGCATCAAGATAAATTTATCTAGCTGATAGTGTCATAAGCATGCGATGGACAAGAAAACATATGTCACAACATCACCACAATAAAATGAATATTATCAAGTCTGCAGATGTGAGGACAGCATCAGACAAATACATTTTCGGCAAGATTATTAACACAAACTAGTTCAACAGTACAACAGCACAGTAATCAGGCAAGCTCCTTCCATATGAAAAAAGACATGCAGATGATTACAAGGGTGGGATTTAACACCTAATAAACATACTCAGCAAAGATATTTTCTTCAGTTAGTATCTAAGTTACCAGAACTTAATCTACAATCCCCCAAAAAATCAAGGAGTTTCCTTGCAAGGTCACAACTTTTCGTTTCCCTGAATACTTCTATTTGTGCCAGTGAAAACTTCATGGATGTGAAAATATAGCAACAAATATCTCACATCTAAATACATGCAACCATCTCAGCAGTACTTGCAGCTAAGCATGTTGAACATCTTCCACATGTCAAATGGCAAAATCCTGAGTATGCTCTTTGACAGTACAGCATTACAAGAAATGCTGAAAAGTTTTACTCATTTGTCTTCCTTCTGCCAGTTTTTCTTCAATACTGCCTCACAGTATTGGTCTCACAAGCTAAATTCAGGTGAGCACCTAACCATTAAGGAAAGCATAGGGTTTATTACATACCGTACCCAATAATCACACAGAACTCCTTTCTGTAGTTTACTACAGATCTGAATGGGAACTAAAGCAAAGGTTCAACAGAATACTTCAACTCTATAAGCCTTATGCTGATGTAAATTTAAACCATAAATTACTAGCTTTTCATTTCCACCAGGAGTGCTTAAACTTTAGTGTACAGAGAGAGGATTATGGTCTTAACCTCGCTATCCATTACAGAACGAAACTCACCAACACCGTTGTCTTCTGCACAATTCATATCATGTATTTCATATGATCTCATACCTTTCAAGACTGTTGATTTTGCTGAAATAACATAAATCCATTGTCAAAATTTTAACTTGCATTCAGCTGTTCCATGTCTCCATTCTGCAGTGCCTTTCACTGAAATAATAGGTATTTTCCTTTACTGTTCTCCACAAGAACCACGAAATAGGCTGAGAGGGTACCATTTGGTTATATATACCCATATCTGCAACTGGAGAAAGCAAAAGAACTAAGCAATGAAAAATTATTGCATAAAGTATTTGGGGAAAATCAGTCGGCTGATCTGTGCCACTGGCATGTGTGTTATTTGACACAACTGCAGGGCAGATCAGGAAATCATAGAAGGTGACAGACCAAGAGTTTTTTAATTGGGTTTAAATTCAATAATATTTTCTGAAGAAATCAAAAATAGACATCATGTGCTGGCCCCAATGGCAATTATCTAAGTTTAAAATAAAAAATTATTAACATATGAAAATACATCATACCAAGGGATAAGTGTGCTGTTTTAAACATGATTATTTCCAGCCTGTATTTCCACCTTATGTAATGCAAGTTACCCAGTAACTGATTAATCTTTAAGACCCAATTCCTGTTTTAGCTCTAAGGGAGACATCTCTGAAGACATTTTCTTAACTTATTAAGGTAAATATGATGTATGGCATTAATCTAGCAAGACATGGAATTATTTTAGGCATGCAGGAAATGAAAGTCAATTTCCACATGTATCAAAAATGCATGCAGGTTAAAACTTGCGCAAAACTCACCCAGGAGAAGGCTGAAAATCAGTTACTCAGCTGATCTGGGAATATGAAATTAAACTTTGGTCAAATATTAGAATCCTTTTTTGAAAAATCCACAGATATAAGCAAAGTAAGACTCTAAACATTATTAAAGCACAGCTACAATTCTCATTGAAGGAATTCTTATGCAAGGAAATTATTTTTAACTGTAATAAGCATATACCACAAAGATTTGGGATGGTGAGAGAAATTATTCTGCATACTTGTGCCTCATTTTTATTTATTTTAATTTTTAATTTAAAGTCTGCCTGAACCAGTTTTGGAAATTTTGAAGTCCTGAACACAGCAATTTTACTTAACTTACCTATATACTTCTACTGTTCTACAGTTGTGTAATACTTCTCAGATCAAGACAATATTTGAGTTTACTGGCAAATGCAATCAAGTTTAACTGAACATCCTTCAATATGTTGTGTCCAAATAAATGAAAAAATTGCCTTTTCACCTGTTTTCAGCCCAAGGACTGAAGAAGTTTGCACCCATAAATCTAGTAAAAATCTGACAAAAAAATGAGATAAAATAAAGCAGCCCACTGAGTCAAATGGATAAAAAGAACAGTACAGACTTTTGACAAGACATGCATATTAAGACTACATTTTATTTTTTATATACATTTGCAATGTGCATATATTTTTTAGGTTTACCAATCCACTGTTTGCATACTGACTGGTTCCTACTCCACCAAGAGGACAAATACTTGCACACTTACCCTCTGAAACAGTACTCACACTTGCAGAGAATTTAAAAATAGCTGCCTCCCTTGAAACCACAACACGCATTACAAATGGTACAACAGGGCAGCACGCCATTGCCTATTCCACTGGGCACAGTGGCTTTCACCGCAAGAAATTCATTATCCTCTACTCTGCTAGGCATGAAAGGGTCATGACTTTCTGCCATAAATTTGTGCCCTCCTTGAATTTCTACTCCTATTTCTGTATTGTGCCTGAATGACCTTTATATACAGGCATATATCATGCAGTTCTTAAGCTCCATAATTAATTTTTTAGTCAAAATTCTGCCAGTTTTGGCTTTTCTCCAGAGAAATATCTATCCACATTTTAGGAGTACATGAAATCATTGAAGATATACATAGAAATCTGGGCATCTCCTTTCCTTTCTCTCATTCATCCACAGTCATATTTGGGCTACTGAAAACAACTCCTTATGTTTCCTAGTCCATATGTGTCTTTTTGCAGGGAAGAGTCACACAAGGAGTGATGCACTTCACATACCAGGCAGAAGCATCAATGTATTTGATTGATAAAAGAAAGTGAGTTGTTACCATTGAACAATGTTCAGTGGTAAGTGCAACATTGGTTTTACAAGATTCAATGACAAGGTACCTGAGTATTTACTGTAAAGAGGACAGGGTCAGACAAAATAGTCAGGGATACCCTCCTACTAAGTCATGAGATTCCAAAAGGACCCAGTAGGGTTCTAAACACCTTCTCAAAGAGAAGTCCATGAGCAGTTGGAGGCAGACTTAGTCCCAGAGTTGGTCAATGGTTTGGTCAATGGTTTATATCTAAAGGATTATATATGCACAATCAATCCTTTCTGTGACTCAGTTAAGACTTCAAAGTTTCAGTGCTCTTATTCCCAGTTCATTTACTGAGTATCTGACGCAATAAGGATTGTCTCAGATTCAAGGAGTAGCAACCTTGAGAGGCATCCCTACTCAAGGGGAGATCCCAGTGTGCAGCCCTGGGTAGGGGAGCTCAATTGGCTGTCCACTATTTATGGAGTAAGATGACTAATTTATAACTATATCTGCATACCTTCGAGGTGCAAGACAGCCCTTGGCTACTGTGTTGCCAGCTGTCTCCCCAAAGTCCAGCTTCAGCTGGATGCATACATCACTGCTGCCACTAGTGGTTATTGCTTAAGTGGGGTGGGGCAGCACAGCACCACAGTCACTGTTCTGGCATAAGAATCTCAAAGCAGTGGAATGGATAAAGGACCATTCATATTCTTGAAGAGTTTTGGGTTAACTCTTGGTAGTCTTGTTTTTTTATACTCTTCTGTTTGCCCCATTTGCCCATTTTGTCTGGGGTCCTCTGTAGGATGAGGAGGGAATTGCCATATATCTGATTAGTACAACGCCACACCAAACACCAGCCAGAACCAGGCATATCCCCATCTCAGATCAAATTGGGGCATTTTTTATGTGCAAGTTAGTGAAGCTATTAACATTAAAAAAAAGACAAAGGCAATTTTTGGTGTAACTTCTAATAGAACAAATGATCAAATAAAGGAATGTGGTGTTAGACTTCTGGTAAATCCAAAGACAGCTTGAAAGATAATCTTCAAAGCAAAACCAGATAAAATGCCTACACCAATACTCGGATTCAAAAAGTGAACTTATTTACATATTTCCTTATGCATATGCTATTACAAATTATTCACATATGAAATTACTTTTGTTCCAGAAAAGAGTGCCTTTTTACTGTTTAATATAATAAACTTTCAAAGCAGCTTAAATTTAACATAGTATGATTGCATGAATAAAGAACTAGCATGCTTTGTATCTTCATCCTACAAATTTCCTACTAATTTGTATCTTTAAACAAGCTCCTATACAGTTGCAATTCAACTCATCTTCAAGGAGAAGGAAGTAACCAAAGGAAGAATCTGCATTTAGCATTAGTGCTCTGACATTAGACCACAGTTGGATGCCCCCAACTCCACTTGCATCTACTGAAATGCAAGTTGTTCTCAGAAGAGCTATCAAAGAATACCCTGATGAAAATTCACATCATCTCACAGTAACACCTTCCCTATTTACCTCTTTTTAAAGTGTCTGTGCTGCTGGTTGTATCTAGTTCAACCCCTGGACTGAAGATTTTAGTTCACTTTAGAAATCAAGTCAGGTTTTATTACTCGCATTTTATCAAACTGATACACATGGATACACATCATCCCCCATGTAGCAGTAGATTTATTCTGTTTGCAGGGGAATCACAAGAAATTAGTTGCTACTACACTGGAATTGCACTATTTGGCAAACCCTCATATAAACAATACAGTCGCTATCGTTACTGTTACATCACTTCAACATTTAGTATGAAAATGAGTGATCTGTGTTTGCAAACTTGCAGAAATGATCTTAAAACATTAGGCCAGGTTGGATGGGGACCTGAGCAACCTGATCTAGTGGGTGGCACCCTGCCCATGGCAGGGAAGTGGAAAACAAGTGATATTTAAGGTCCCTTACAGCCCAAACCATTCTTATTGTATGATTTATGAAAACCAAGAAAAAAAAAAAAGAAAAAAATCTCCTTAATTATTTAAGCTCATCTTTCTGGAGCATTCTCAGATTTATGATCCTACAAGGGACCAAGATTATTTTCAATCTGAGAAAAAACCTCAAAATATGATCATTGGCAATACACATGTAATTATGAACATTAAAATAAAAGGGTTTCTACTTGTAAATACAGTATATTCAAAACATATTGGAAGGGAAACAATGTCATAATGAATATTTTATCTCTATTTATTATAAAGATTATCTAGCATATCATTGCATGCTAAAACTAAACACTGCATATCCAGAAAAAAATAAGTGAGATTTCCTTTGGTTTCTCCAGTTATTTATAAAGGCACATGTCCATGCACACAGAATTCAATGTAAGGTGGTGATCTTAAGTATGACTATGTAGTAAATTAAGAGTTGTAAATTCCCAGTTCCCAATCTTGTACTTAAATATACTGTTTTATTTAATGAGAAACCACTTTCCAAATTTAATACAGAATCTCTGAAAAGTGCTCATTTTTGTGCAGCTTTGCAAACATTCTATCTCAATGGCAAGCGAGCCACTCAAAAAGAATTTTCAGTAAGTGGTATCAAGTGGGCCCCAATACCCATTGACCTTGAAAGCAAGAAAATGGAAACAGTCACTTCAAATGACGTAATTTGTATTCTCCAGTAGTGACAGAGTGAATAGCATGCAACTAATCTGTAAAACTCTCAAACCATTATAATTTACCCTATGGAACAGCTTCATTGTCAGATGACGAATTGGCAATGCTGGAGAAGCGCTGTTTACTCTGCTTTTTTACAACAGTCAAGAGTTTTCTGACATGTTCTCAGGAATGTAATCACCACAAACATTCTGAAGGTAAAGACATAGCTTATACTCTTTGGAGAAATGAAAACAATATGAAAACACCTCCAGAAGGTGAGTGACTGCAATTTAAGGACAACGAATTTAAAAGAAAAATCTTTAGAATTTCTTAACATGAGATTATTTGAAAGATTTAAGTAGGATAGAAAATCAAGGACGGGTCATTAATTTACATTTTACATTACCAAAATGCAATAAAAAAATTTAATGAGTCCAAACAAACAAACTAAAAAACACTCCCTAAGCAATGATCAGCAGCACTGGAAACCCATTATACACAACTGGAAGGAGCACTCTTATTTCTTGCAGACAACAGCGGTACCAATAAGAAAAATCCACCACCTCCAGAACCCACCCCAACCCCCCCCCAAAAAGTTAATATTTCATAAATCTATTTTGGAGGCCACGAGCGCTTACTATCACTAACAGTCTTGCAATGTAATCCTTCTTCCACCTCTCAGAGGAGTATTGAGCATATCCCTATGTCAGCATGTTAGCAAATACATACTTCTTGTCATTTCCAACCTAGATATGAATGTTTGAAAATAAATTACTTCATCCTTATACTGCAAACTAGGCTTTTGCCTAAACATGCACACACACAAAAATCCCTTTCCTTCTTCCTCCCTCCTAATGCCAATCTATTTATAGAATGCAATCATATTAGCATGCAAACACTTCTCCCAGGCTAAACAAGACACGCTTTAATCTGCTCTCGTAGAATCAGTTCTCCCCTTCCTTGAAAGCACTCGCAGCACAACCATTCTCCTTTGCCAGTGGGTAGGGCTATGCAGTACTACTGTGGCAGGGAAGGCAACAACACAGTCAGGGAATACTCAGGCCATAGCTCACAGATGGTTATCTGGACCGAATCAAACACATATCACTAATATTGTCAACTGCAAAGTATAAATGGAAAGCATAATAGTGATAAGAATAGATGTCTACAAATGTGGCTGTAAGCAGCAACATCTAGATGTTATGAAGTTTGTGGGAACCATTCAAAATATTTTAACATAAAGTCCTAAACTGCTTTGGTGAAAATGTCTCATCTATCCCAGGTCAAATTCTTCAGGACTTCTAGCAGGCACAATTAATTTTATATCATGACCATGAACATCTCTTTATTTGGAAAAGTATATAATTTCCTACTAAAACAGTATACAGTAGTGCCAAAAATTATAAAATATCCAAGCTAAGCCAGTGACAGACCAGCGATTAGTAGAGACAGACCAGTATGTAGTAATTCCAGCTGGTTACCTTATGAGGTGTCCTAACCCATGCAGCTGAGGATGCTCCACAAAAAATTATAATACTGTGGCATGATAATACTATCACACTTTTGAAAACCAAGCTGGCCTGGTAATAAACCCTGTGACATGCATCACCTGTGGCTGAAAGAAACTTAACTGTTGGTATTACACAGAATTTATACTCTCAGTGACAGGGAAGAGAAATAAATTTCAGAAGAGATAGAGGAAACCACAGTGTAAACAGAGTTCTACTGAAATATATTGAAAATATTTCTAAATTAATTAATTTTGAGTAATGTACCAGTTGCCCCTATGATAATTTTATCATATCAATGATATGATTTATTCTAGTTCATCAATTATTTTTTTCCATATGGTCTGTTTTATTATAGTTCTATTGTGTTAGAGTTGTAAAGTTTGAAGTGTTCTTTACTCTTTAGACAGAGTAAAGGCTGTACTATTACCACTGTAGATTCTGGCTTGTGAGATGATTGTTACAAAGAATATTTGATCTGGGAGCATATAAGGAAAGGAGATGAATAATGCAACCACAGGGAACAAGAAATGCTCAGACAGAAGAAGGGCTTTAAATTCTACACACTAGTATACAATACAAACTGTGAAATAAGTAGGTAGTATCTGGCACAGACAAAGAGGGATTTACTGGGTTATAAGGTCCAGGCTGTTCCCATCAGGCAGACATGTCCATCTCAAATTCCAAAATCTACTGAAATTTTGGTGGCTCATCTGTCAACAGAGAGAGTACATAAATTTTGTGATGTAGTTCAACTTGTTAAACTCCTCCAATCATGTGTATATATTTTAAATATTTCCTTTCATAGTTGTGAGCTCCTAAAACCCAGTGTTTCTCACAGACCTGTGTTTTCCACATGAAAATAACTGGAAACATTAAATTCCTGTAGAAGTTTCAGTTTTTGAGGAAATTCATTTTTTAATGCAAAAAACTATTTAAAAGATTATTACTAATAGGCATTCATGGTATATATCCATAATGAAGGTCTTTGTATCATAGAAGTTTTCTCTTTTTCCAGTTTGAGCCAACTAGATTTCAATGAACCTAAAATCTTACTTTAGAAGATCTAAAACTACTAGAAAACATTTATTCTTCTTCAATAGTAAATGAAAAGAAAATATTAAGCATAAATATTTAAATTAAAATATTCCAGGAATGTGATATAAATAAAGATAAACATAGTAGAGAAAGTGCCAATTTATAAAATAAAACATGCACATCATCTGTCTTTTTGTCAAATGTACATCCTTCAAAACTTCTTCAATTAGGTTTCAGTTTCCTGTCCTCTTTGAACATGCCAGAGAAATTTTTTTGCTTTTAGAAATAGATTCTCTTTTTGCTTTCTTGAGAATTGCTGAAATAATTTGTAATAAGAAACACTATTATTAATACCTTGAAAGGTACTCCTGTTTTGCATATCGAAGATATGAAAGCAAAGCTATCAGTTACACTGGAATCATAATATTGCTAATGGAACACCAGTCTTAAACAGACATCCTATATTCCACCCTTGTCCCTTTTCATTGATGCATTATTTGAAAAATACATTATTTGAAAAATAACTTAATTTCTTCTGTTAATGATCTTGATGGAAGTTATTCACAAAAATGCTCCTTTCCTGAGAATGAGTGAAATGATTTTTATTCTTAATAGAATAAATTGTTGAAGCCAAATAATGTGAATCAAAACAACTAAACTACTACATTTTAACAAATGTAAACAGATTAATGTACATGTTTGATGCATATTTGGAAAACCGTTCATATCATTTAGGCTCTCTACATAGAGCCCCAAAAAAATCTTTAGTCCAGCTGTCAAATCCAAGATCTACTTTTTACAGACAACTCCTCTTCAGAGAGAATGCAGAGTCCATACTTGGGTCCAAGTTCTGATTTTGTGTTATTTATAAACTAGTTTGATATTTAGCTGTGGGGAAAATATAGACCCTTTATAGTCTTTCATCAGTGAAGTGGTATTGACCATATACAGCCCAGAGCACATGACTAGAGGAATTTTCATTGCATATATTTTCTTCAAAGCACAACAATCTGATGGTTGTTCATTAAAAATTACTTAGGTTTACCACCTCTTTATATTCTGCCCACATTCCTTCCTTCTTTGACTAAAGCAGATTTATGGAGAAGCATAAAAGCATGGGCATGACTTTAAAGAACATATATACAATTGTTGCTAGGAATAATATACAGTTTCTGTGTTTCTTCATTGGGTTAGGTTAAATCTACTGCATTTTTAGGAGCAGATGTTCAAACTAATATTATGTGAGTACATTTCTTTGAATCCCCAATACTTTCTGTGGAACTCCTGTAACATCAGAGGTGTGCCTCGGTGGACCTAATTCATCAAATAGATTCTAAAATCCAGTCAAATGAAACAGTCTCTGTCCTAAGGGATGTATGGTAGTAAATTAAATACTTAACAATGAATGCAAGAGATAATAGCAGTCACAAGACTACATTATTCCTAGATGTATGTGTATATAACATACAGAAAAGAAAATGCCTTATGCAGTATGCATAGTAAATTACATCCTCAAAAGATAAACTAACAAAACAATGTCAGATGAAAGGTTTTCATTTCAGAAATGACAAAAACAATCTTTTAGATGGGAAGAAAATATGTTGTTAAACACATATTTCAGCCTTCAAAATATACTTAAATTATTGTGATGTAATAAAAAAGAAGAAGTAAAATCTGTACAATAGAAAAAGTAGATGGAATTGCAAACTCTAAAAACAATACCCAAAATATTGTTGTATCCTTTGTTCTCCTCCACAGGCTACCTCACCGAGATCAGTGAAAGCACTTCAAAAAGGCCTAAGCTGTTTACAGGTGATGACAATTTCAGCAGTTTGATACACATAACAGCAGGAAACAACACCTGCAACCACTCAGCACCAATCTGATACTATCTACAAAGAGTGTGGCTTTAATAGATTAATGTCAGTATCTCACAGCACAATGCAAGTAAAAGCATTAATGCCAGGATAAACGCAGTTTCAGAAATCGCTGACGTTTGGAGAATAACTACTTGACACCTGAACTCCTGGATGAGTTTTAAAATTTGTATGAGTTGTCCAGAGCTGATGTAGAATTTATTAAAATGTATTGCTATCATGAAACAAAGATTAAAACAAATTGTGCAGAAATAATAATTGAATTAAAACTCAAAATATTCTTCTGCTGCAGAATCCAAGTGGCTCTCATGTAAATTACCTGCTTTGAAACAAAATCAAGTAATAACTATCTCCAATTTGGAAGGAGGTTCATTAGGACTAGGATTTGAGTATATTTTGCAAAAGAAGCCCCTTGACCTCTGGGATCTTCTGTAACTTACCAGATGGGTTGGGATTTAACATTGGTGTGACAGCAAAGGAACTGGGCCAATAAGGAATAAAAAGTTACAGTGGTTACAGTAAGATATATGTATGATTGACACAAATTCACAGAAAGCACTCATAACTGACATTACAACCATCTTTAGCATCCAGCAAGAGCACAAGCAGACATATTTCAGGTTTTTTTCAGTGGATTCTTTCTTTATCCTTTTTCTCTAAAGGCTCTGCAAAACAATCATGTTCAAAATTAAATGACGTTTAATTATGATTTTTTTTTTTTACTGATACAGATATACTCTCTACCTTGGCTTATATTTTAGAGTTTTTCATTCATTATTTTATTACTATTGGTCCCTTAAGATTGTCATATTGAGTTTTCCTAGTCTCTGAAGTAATGAATATTGTAATTAAATCTTGGTTAAAGGTAGTTCAGAGCCAAATGGTGCTCATTTCTTCCAAGCATCTGGTTGCCAATTCAACTTTTAGTTTGCTGGCTTTAATAATTCTTTGACCCTGACCAAAGAACTTTTTAATAGAGCTCTTATTGGCTATTTACATGAGAAGGGAAGAAGTGGAGAACAAAGCACAGAAAAAGCCAGTCAGGTACTAAAATTCTGATGGCTTTTACCACATCTCACTCTCCTCTCCTTCAGAATAATCACAAGGATACAGAAATGAAAACAGGTGGAGTTAACTAAAAAAGCCTGTTCATTGCCCCAAAGGGACTACAAATCACATTCACAGTTAGATCCTGTCCTGCTTAGTCCCACGGAACTCAGAGGTAGTTTCAAGTAAAGCAGAAGTCAACCCTACCTGACAGATATATTCACGAAGTGAGAATGCGAATCCTTAAATTTAGTGAGAGCTAGCTAGGCAGATGCTGAGGAACAATTACCACAGGAGAGATGAACTTTGTCATGATGTGACTGTAACTCTTTCATGTGCCATGCAATCTAATTCACCTTAAATCTTGGACAAAAATACATCAGGACAGTAACAGAATGCACTAGAAGGGACAGAGGTAGTTCTGTAATACAGGGGATCCAAGGAGAGGTCTGCTGAGAGCTGCAGTGTGGAAAAAGCCGACTACCAGTCAGTCTCAGAGACAGAGTAAACCAGCCTGTGCGAGCACAGCTCTTGTTGGAGGCTGTCACAGAGAACCACTGACTTGAAGTAAACAGACCATGTCTCTAGGGGATATTGAGATGAATGAATGAAGAAAGATGCCGCAGGGAAGCAGGATATAACAGGAATCATAAGAAATGAATGAGCAGAAGACACAGACTTACTACATTGAGGGCCCCATGGTCAGGAGCTAAGCCAGAGTACCTGTCCTCACATTCTGTGCGTTTTTTTCCAGAGCCATAGATTAACCTTTCTTCTGTCAGAGAAGTTCCATAGAAACTTGTGTAAAGGGTTCAATTTTCCACACTGTTTACCCAGGAGTTTAATCAGAGGGACACAATAAAATCTACTTTTCCGCTGTGGCAGAGAGTTTTGGATCATACTGCAAAATCAGCCTGTGCACTCTCAGAAAACTGCTGTTCCCTGAACTGGAGTAGATGGACATTTACTACACAAGTTTGAAAAATGACTGCACCTTGCCTATACCCAAGGGGACCATAACAGAGAGAGAGGCAGAATTGGTTCCCAAGTCCAGGATGATGTATGCAGACCATAATCACCTCCTGGCTGTACTCTTTCAATGTAGGTAGCAGAGTACAAGCCAGATGTACAGCTCTGGCACCAATACTACCTTCCAAATCACAAGGTGGGGATCACTTCTTAAAAGTTAGGCATTAATTGACCATTGATTTTCTAAATATGTAGACTTGGGAGATTAGAGAGACCTGCAGAATGAGCACTCACAGCTCAGTGAGGTCAGTGGAAGAACTGCTTTGGAGGTGGAGAACAAACTCTAAAAGGGGTCCTAAATGTCTTAAATTTAAGAGTCAGCAATTTTGGATATTTTTGAATTTATAACTACTTAATTTATAAGATACAGATATCAGCTTCTTGAATTACAGAGGGATTGAAGAAATGCATCAAAATTAGCCAAAAAAATAAACTTTTGATAAACACCTCAGGTATTATTAATTCTACCTTGACAGCCAAGTTTGAAATAGCACATAGTAAATAAACTCAGATACACATAAAGATCAATAAAATGGAAGGTAATCAGTGTTGTATTATAAGGGGGCAACACTCTGGAATAAGTAAAACAGCTATCCTAATGAAATTAGAGTCTGAGATCATAGCCTCACGGGTAAGGGTTTTGGCTCTTCGTAATTGCAAACATTTGTAAAAAGGCTAGACAAATATATTTTAGGAATACGCAGTAAAGTTAACTTCATTTTGGGACCACAGCAGAAACTGGGGAAGATCAAGATCTCCCACAGTCCTATGATTTTGTGACTGTGTTGTAATGCCTACTTAGAAATAGGGAAAGCAAAATAGTGTGGGTAACTTTTTTAATACTTTGTTAATTTCTGATTGACTTAACTAAAAAGTAAAGTTATTTAGGTCCCAATCCATTTGTTAATAGGAAAGCATCATTATTTGGAAAATGCAAACTACCACATTGACAGTCATCCTGCATACATATAGATATACATATAGATGGATATAAAACCCCTACATTTCTCTCCAAGCAATTTTAGAATGCAAATTGCACATTTAAGTAGACTATTTGCTGTCTTAACAAAACATTGTAAGATGTTGCATATAAAATATATAATATAGTATGTATGCACAGAGCAAAGTCACTCAAGTGTAAGTAAACCATTTGCAAATGGTGAGTACCCTTATGTTTCAATACACAGAACTTTCAAGTATAAGGATAAAACATTGTGTGGTCTGATCAGTCTCAGCTAAAAATACTAGATCTATTAATTTTCCTGTTAAGAAGGTTTTTCAAAAAAGTATAAAAATATCAACAAAACCATCTCGTTCTCCCAGACCATATACAAATTTTCCCTTGGTGGTCATTACTTTATTCCTGCCTTACAAAGAATGGCATGTTGTTGTGACAATAGCGATGTAAAGTTTCTCTCTCTAATAATTTTGTTTCCTTAGAGACAACTACTAACAGCTCCATAGGTTGAACCATCACATCCTTTTTTCTTGCTAAAAGTACATCTATTTCCACAACATTATAAACAGCAGAGTATTACAGCAAACTAAAACAATCTTTAGCCAGGTAACAGAAAGTAAGCCATTTCACTCATGTGCTCCTCCCACCACTGATAGCACTTGCAAAAACTCAGCCCTAAAACAGCAGAAATATACCTGGAATGTTAAATGTGATATTCCTGGACAGTTAAAGTCTTGTAATCTACACAATTGTAGATGTTTGCTGTGTTGTCACAAAGGATCTGGTGGGGGTTTTTGGTTTTGTTTTTGGGAAGTTTTATTGTTTGGATTTTTTTTTTTGTTTGAGGTTTTTTAATCTTTATTTGAAGAAGTCTTTTGAGGTTCATTTTTAAGGTATTACAGTTTGGCAAATACTCCATCTGAATACCAGTGTCATGTACATGCAAAAAACTCGCATGGACTTCATTCCTTTCTCAGCATGAGCTTTATTATTCTTGTCTTTTTAGACTCCTAAATTGTCTTTAAAACAGTGATATTGAGAAACAGGAGTTAAACAAGTTATGGGACCCACGCCCCTCAAAAAATAAAAAAAAAACCAAACAAAACCTCTGAAGCACCTTAAGCACCTTTTGGAAAAGATTTTCAAGTGGGAGTTTTGTAGTGCAAATTAATTAAGGTGCAGTAGTTGTGGTTTCCAACCCTGAAGGAGTTGGAGATATTCCACTGCCAATGGAATATTTGCCGCAAGCCCACAACTACCTATCTTATAGGATTAGCTAAGTAGCAAATCATGCTGTTTGCCTCTGGTATCTGGCACTGCCTTGCAATGGCACTGTCCCAACACTTCTAATACATTTCATTGCAGGCACAAAAAACTACACTATGTGTATACATTATACTCTTTGAATACTTCCAAGGTACTCTGTTCACTTACAAGCATGTTTATCCTTCTAATAATGCCAGTATTTTCGTAAGGATTAAATAATTATTAAATAGTAAAGACAGTAATAAACTAAGAGAACTCTATTGGTAAAGAAACAGCTTGCATTATGAGGAAAAAAATAGCTAAATAAAGTATTATTATATAGAAAAGAGTTTATAGCAGATGATGGCTTGTAGAAACTTTTGGCATAAATCAGGACCAACTACTGAAATGGCTCAAAGGGAGTTCTTACTGTACAGACAGAATATAAATAGCACTATGTAAGATCATGTCCACCACTCACAACTAATGCATGGAATATTTTCCTTTCCACATTTTATATATTTGTTTTCTTGAGATTATAAATTTAAATTCTCTGTTGACTACCATGGCTGATCATTTCAGAAAAAATACGAAAATCACAATAAAGTGAGAAAATATTACCCATATAATTTTACAATATATCCACTTCCATACAACCGAATCAGCACACCTTGGATTGCTCAGATTTACCTGATTTTGGTGGCTGACTAGATATATCATGAGCTTCTAGAATATATGTCAAATGGTCATCAACTTTTGCATTCTTGATAAAAAGAAATTAGTCCTCTATAGCAACAAAGAATTTTGAGCCTAGAGTCCCTCCTTTTGATTCAAAATCCATAAGGTATAGGAGAAGGTAAAACCCAGGTTTTGCATCAGTGCTTTTACAACTTCAGGTTGAACCTACTAAGAAATGAGAATAGGAAAATGAAGCTTAGACCTCCTTATTCCAGCCATGATTTTCCTTCCAAAACCTTTCCCCTAGGACCCAAATAACAGTTTTCTTACCTTCTTGGAAACACTGTGACTGCCTTACATATCATGTATGAATTTCTGTGACACAAGATAAAGCAAAACTTTTAATATAATTATGAAATTAAAATGGAATGTGAAAACTATGCAGAAATATGAAAGTAAGGCTCACTGTTGACATTTGAGTCAATGTCCCAAACCAAAAGAGCCAACCTAAGCCCAATATACAGTGATAACATATTTATCACACACATGTGCTGTAATGACCTGAAGCAGTTATGTTTTCAAAGAACATTAAGAATATGACCTCTTCTGGTGCAATTCTTGTCTCTCTCTTATTAAGACTAACGAGAACAAATTCTACCCAATCCTAGACCAAGTGGAAAATTCAGTTAACTTGACAACTCAATGACAATGATATAATTAGCAAACCACAGAGCTTTCAAAACTCACAATCCCTTCCATGCAATAAATAAAAGAAATTATTTTTAGTTCAGTGCATCAGACGATCTCACACAGTGTAATAGGAAAGCGACCTTAGAAAACAAGTAACTAATAATAAAAATACCCCTCAGAAAAAATCTCTCAGTATATCACAGTACGTTTTTCTAGTTTTCTTATAATAGCTTATCACAGTTTACTCTCTTGGTCCTGTGTTTTTACCTCAGTAATCAGGGGCAAGGGAAATAGAAGTGTCTTTTACATTCTTTTCTAATACATACAATATGAAATGATCAGGAATGCAGAGAATGATGTCCTAATGGGTTTTTAACATCCTTACACACCGTCTCTCACAAGACTAAGCCTGAGATGATGGATGGCGCTTTCTCTATCTCACTGATAATTAGATTCCACTTATCTATCCTATTTGTTCCTTCCCTTAATGGTTTTGAACAGCAGAAATTTTGCTAAAAAGCAAGACAAAGGCAAAAGTCTGAGCAAAATTTGACTCATTCAAAGTCAAAATAGTAGTAAAAACCTAGCATGGAGAGAAGTCTATTTGAAATGTCAGCAGGTTTCTAGCCCTAGACCTAGTCCCTCGTAGATCAATTTTATCTGAAGCAAATATACCCCAGGTTCCCTGACTACCTGGGAAATATTTCCCAGGAGGTTTCAAAGGCAGGAGTACTCCATATTTTTTTTAAGTTGCATTCAAATCTTAACCTTTTTTCTCTAATTAAATGGTATTCTGTTATGGTCCCTTCCTGCTTTCACTAAGATTAGGAAACAATATATAGCTGAGGGAAATGGATGTATCCATTAGGTAGGTAATTAGACCAAAAAAAGAGAGTGTAAAAAAGAAACTGAATATGCAGTTAATTGAAGTCACTGTTTTTTGGTGCTGGGACAGACAAACTGCTAGCAGAAAATCACAGTGAGTAGAGTCAAGGTTGAAGGCTTTTAAGACAGCAATTGCACCCACAGAAATATCTCTTAAACCAGGAAAATGTTGGATTAACTCATTCTATAGGAAAAACACAACCCTCTCCACACAGCTGAAAAATCAAACAAGAAAGACTTATTACTTTCAGAAATAAAGTCTTATTCTCAGTTGCTGTTACTAACTCACTTCATACCTCAGGACTGCTCCACCAATGTATCACGTGTTTTTATTCTAGACCATCATGCTGAAGAATATCTGAGTTTTTCTCCCTCAAGATTCTTGCAGAAGAAAAAGTCACAGACTTAAGTTTTGTTTCCTATCTTTCTTTTGTTTAGACTTATTACTTAGAAACAAGATTTATTCCAAATTTTATACAGGACATCTTCGTTTTTTTAATAAGAGATGAAGATTATTTTTAATGAATACGCGATTCTGAATATCTACTTAATCATATGCTCCCACTAAGCAATGGTATGTTCAAGAAAATGCAGAACAATTTATAAATTTTCCAATACAGGAGAAGTGCAAAGAATAAGAGAAAATATATAATTTGTCAGACTGGAATTTGGCTAGTGACTCAGCCCCCAATCCTTTCCAAAAATATACACACAGTGAGAAGAGGAGGGTATACTACATTACAAGTAGTCAATTTTAGCTTGGCAATTCACATAGGTAAACCATATTCCTTTTAAAATTGGTCCTCGAGGCATCTATATTTTTTAAGATTTAAATATGCAAAAACATATCTTCCATGAGAGGATACTTAGTTGTTTTTGGAAACCTGCATACATAAGTATGTAAAATTTTTGAGTTTGTTCTTCCATGGAAACAGTAGGAAAATTACACTGAGGAGTTTGACTTATATTTCCATTTGCTGACAGCCTTTGAGAATTATACAATGCCTTATTCTGTGAACTCCATTCTCATTATAATGTCACACTTGGGAGTCAAATGTTTTAATCATTACAGAGGATGTAGCAATTCAAGTGGTCATAATGAGATTAATAAAGCAAGAAGGTCCTTCAGATAGAACCTTATGTCACGTTAGGCCTTATTAGAAGAAGAAAGTATCTTGCTGCTGTGCAGCATATTCTGAAGGGAATGTCAATAACTGACGCACGGTTGTTCATTAATTGTGAGTCACTGCTTTGAAAAACCGACTTTTCATCCAGGAAACCAGAACCCTGGAACTTACTTCATTTAGGATGCTGCAAATGCATACCACGCTACAGCCAACTTCAGAATGCCAAAAGATTCTGGAAGGTTCCTCTAATTAAGGTGTTCGGTAGTGGGGGGAGGGGTGTGTGTGTGTAAATAAAGTTGGCCACTCCTGACCTGACGGAATAACGTGCTTTACTGATCTGCAAACAGATAATGTATTCGTCAGCTGACACTGATTCCTGAAGCCATAAATCGGCTTTCTCCTCTGCCGGGAAGGATGCTATCCTCACATTAATTAATCCCTCTAAAACACACTCCTAGCATGCCAGGGACCAAGTTAGCATATTTGTGGTACAATCACAAACCTGTGAGTGAAAATATTCCCAAGTTTCACTGAATTTACAGCTAGCTGGTAACACATGTGTTTGACTTTAACACAGCTGCTGATATTCAGATGGCAACTGAGCGAATCTAGTGGCAAGCCAAGCTCTGCCCCATATCACATTTTCTGGCTAGACTAACACCAGCATCAATTGTGCTGGAGCCAGGATCAGGCTGGGCAGACATCCCAGGGCTGGGGGCCCTGGGTATGGCTGCACTGCTGACCCTGGAGCCGTGGGCAGGGACAAGGTGGGCACTGGTGGCCCGGGGCCCAGCCAGCAGGTGCTGGAGTACCCCAGGGTGGCTCCTCAGGGCCATTTAGGCTTATCAGTGCCTAAAACTCTGACACAACCATCCTAACCACCCATTTTCTTTAATTTTTCAAAAAAAATAGGGAGGAGAGGGAAGAATTGGGAGGACACTGACATAACAATGCAATTTTTGAGAGGAGACGGAAATGTAAATCTCAGTTTCATTTCCTGGCTCTAGCCCTGCTATATGAGGAGCAGAGCTCATGGTGCTTCCCAGAACAGCTGTCAGCTGGCGAGTCCCAGGCAAGAGAGGACTTGTCTGACTGTGGCATGATGGTTCAGGACAAAAAAAACACCTTAAGATTTCTGGTAAAATAAATACAAAGCCACATGTACACTGGTGTCTCTGAATCAGAGCAACACAAAGGAAAGTGGCATCCTGCATTTTCTTACAGTCCTGAGCTCTCAGTGAGGAAGCCTCCCAAAAAATCACACTACATCACTGCAGCTAATAGTAATGTCACAGCCCATCCACAAATTCCGAAAACCAGGATAAGAACATCTGAAAGAAATTAGAGGATGGGAGCAGCAAGAAATCACATGCTAACTTTCTACAAGTGTCTCCTGGTTATCTGGAAGGACTTCTCCACAAGCAAAAGTAACACAGAATTTGTTAGCTGTGCAATGCAGTTACCCAGTACACAGAGAATCAAAATTCTTTTCTTTTTATTTTGTCTATTTCATGTATATTTTAGCCACTCACTTCTGTTTTCTCCTGCCACACCTTGGCAGTCTTGCTCTTTTCAAATATTTTTCTGAAAAATAGAATCTAGTGACATAGTGTGTTAAAAATAAAGAAAATGATCCAGGGTGCTCTGGGTAAAATTACACAGCTCCTTTTTTACCCTCTACTTCATGATCCTGCTCAACCTACTAAAAAAACTTGATACACTTATCTTGTGTATTTGACTTGTGGAAAATTACCAAAGTATCAAACTTGTTCATGCTATTAGTCAGCAAAAGAAGAGTAGCTGAAAAGCAGAAATAAACTTCAAAAAGACTGACATTAAGTATTATTCTGTAAGTACTGTAATTCTATTAGCATACTAAGCATTTTGACCTTCAAAAATACAGATTAATTTTTTCACAACCTTTTCTTATCCTATTTCTTTGAATGAAATAACAGTACAATATTTTTAAGAAGTCAGCATCTAGTTTTGAATACGCAAAAGATCCATCATAAATAAAATATGCTGAACAAAGGCATCTGGGGAAAGATCGTCTTGAATCTTTGTAACAGAAAAACAAAAAAGAAATAGTATGGAAAAACTGTTACTAACATACACAGTTATTGCATCCCTACCATAATGTCTATACATTTATGTTGTATTAGCAAGGGTAAATGAGAATAGTTCGACATTTATATTTCTTTCACTTCAGTAATGTTACAGCAACAAAATTTAAAAAGTCTTTAAAACATGCTAAATTTGGAGTCTGAGCACACAAGGAAAACTGAACAAACACTTTAATTTAATTTATTAGAATTTACCAACAGAGTTTAATGGTTCTAATAATATTGCCAGTTATGCACATGCTTGCAATAGCTAGAACTCTATCTTCTGCTTAATCATCAGTATATGAATATTAAAAATACTGCATATAAGTATTTCTAAGTACAAGTTTATTTATTTAGCTAATCTCATTTCCACTCAAAATCACACAGAAGTCATCCTGAGATTGTGCTATAAAAGACAATTCTGTTAGACTTAAGACATTAAGGCTGAAACATGAGAGGAAAAAAAACAAAAAATTTAAAAAAAATCACGAACTTTCACTTACCCAAATATTATCCACAGCCTTCACAGGTATCTATGAATCCTAGAATCCTAGATGTATACTATGTTGTCTGTATGTTTTATCTGTCTTTAACTACAGATGATTGACTGGCTATCTAGAATCTGAAATATTTTCAGTCCTGAACTTCCCCATTGTAAATAAATAATAATTAGCAGCCAACAATTTTCCCTGAACAACTTTCAGGATAGTGGGGCTTTTTCCCTCAAATTCAAAATCCACTGAACTAGGCTTCTCCATTGGAGTTGTTCAAATATTCCAGATTACCAGTTAAAGTAGTGCAGAACTACTGAATACAAGAGTCAAATAGCAAGTGGTTGAATGAAATAAATGTAAATTTCTGTGCTGGCAACAGCCAATATAGGGTTCATGGTTCAGAGTCTAGGTTGTTCTGGGTGCGTGAATGCTCCTATGATTCAAAATCAGTGACAAAAGTCTAAATTATTACAAAATGAACTACGACTAAAAGCCTAACTCCAGTGCATGTCTATACCACATGATGAAAATAAGCAAAGGATTACCTGAGCTGCTGCCAGCCCCAAACCAACCCAGCTACAGCCACATACCAAAATGCCCACTCAAACACAGCTTCCTGCTCTGGGATCTAAGTTTCTGCCTCTGGATACATCTGGATACATCTGTGCTGCCCGATGCACTGCCCAGTGCTTGTGTGGTGTTTTGTGCCCTCTTTCGCTGCCACGGCAAAGGTTTAATGCAGTTGTGGAACATAACAAAAGTCAAAGAGCTCTCTGTACATTTCCAGTTATGGAATGGAGGCAATTACTAGCTTCCAGGCATTGCTTTGAAATTGCAAGCTAGTTTTTTAAACTCTCAGTTAAGCATCAGCCAAGTAACTCTTGTTCTGAGAAAATGGCTGAGCCAGAATACACTGCTATACAAAGACAGTCGCTAGATTCTCCTTTTTCCCCTCTAATATTTCTTCTCTTCTCTGGAATTCATCTGTCAAAAAAATTACAATAAATTTCTTCAATGATTTGCACTTCCCACAGGCAGTTCTGACATTTTTGCTAGGCAACATCATACCTTAACACATAATTTTCACTAGAACATCATTCACATCAGTATAACAAAAAGAGATTGTTTTTAGAATCATTTTTCCCTGAATCACATGCCATATTCAGGGAAATGGGGAAAAAAAGATATTAGGAGAACATAAAAAAAGAGTTTCTTTTCTGTGTCTATTCAAAAATCACATATTTCTCTGAATATTTTCTACTGATAATTTTAATAATCATTAATTATTTTTAGCAGTACAAAACCATATATAAAGTATTTTTTTAGCAGTTTAAAGTCCAGATATGGACTTTAAAAAAAATTAGGCAGACAACTGGCATTCTGTAGAATTTCAATTATTTTTTACCTGGTGAATCTGTATCTCTCCAATGTGAACTAGTTTACCTAGGTATAGTCCAGTGAAACAGTGAATCCAGGGGGTGCTGGATTCTATTCAGTTACTTCTGACAACTAGTTTTCATTTGACTCACATCTGTTTGTGATTTTGTTTCAAGAAAAAGTCAGCTCCTGGACTTCAGCAGTCAAAGAGCCATTTGGGAAGTAAGGAGTTGTCAAATGTCTCCCTTAATTAGAAGCTTCAATAGAAACCAATATGGAACTCTGGATTTGTTTCAGAGATAAGTCATTAAATGTTTGTGTTCATAGAAATTACAGTGAATATGCACAATGCAGAAACCATCTGCTGGAAGAGTCTTATGAAAGATTAAACATTGAGTATACTAGAAAAATCCTGTGGGAATATCTTGCACAATTGGAAGTTAGCGTTCCAGTGCCTACAGCAGCATGCGGGATGAAAAAAAGCATGGCATGAGCTTTTAATCATAAATCCTGTGAGTTTTCAATAAAAGTCCTGTGTATTGTAAATTTAATCTGTTTCATAAACAAACAGCCTGTGAAGCCAAGAAACAGTCCAGCCTTTTATGTACCAGAAAAATTCCAGAGTTTCTTCTGTAATCAGAAACAAATCTAAAAGAACAAGTTCAAAGTGCACACCGGTAATTATCTAGGATTCCTCTTTATCAAGGTATGTTAATCTGCCCATTTCACTGGTGAAACTAACTTTCAGCAGCATCATGGCTCAAATACTATTTTTAGTAGCCTTTTATTCTAATCAGCCTATACCCCAAAAATGTCACTGAGACTAGGGAAATCTGAGATGTGTGTAAAATAAAGAATTAAGAAGAAACCAACAAGTGATAAACAAAACTTAATCTCATGACACTTTGATTACAATATTGCTTCTACTCCAGATGGCTACCATTTAAAAACCATCTATTTGCATTAATTTGCCGAATTGTACTTCTTACTGACACATACTTCCTGCAAGACAGAAGATCTTGTTTAGCCAAGTGTCTGAAACTCTGCTTTCTAAATTTTGCATGCTGTGGGCTGGCTAAATAATGCTGTTTCTTTTGAAAAGCACCACCTTTGAAATACAGTGACATTAGACAGAACTCGTTTCCAAAACCCTTCTTCAATTTATTCATGAACTATGGGATACAATTGATCCACCTGAGAAATACATCTTTCAAGTTATGTATGATATTAAAGAGTGCTTCAAAACATTGGCCAAAGACTACATCAGTCTGCGGAAGTGGAAGCAGACAAAAGAAACAGCTTAACTTGCATTCTGGCCAAGCTATTAGGTCAAGTTTTCTCTTGTTAAGAAGTGCTGTAGAATGCCTCATAAGCAAGTATGTTAAGAACTCTGATCTCTGTTGTGACTCATCTAGATTTGATATGCAGTTTTTACCAAAAAAAACCAAAACCCACAGAAAAAAGCCACCAAAACCAAACAGCAACAACAATAACGATAAAAAAATCCCTCACAAAACCCTCACACCTAAACAAATGAAATAACCAACACACACCACCAGAGAGAATGGCTTTAAGACCTTCAGCATACACCAAGCTAAAACCCCATGTAGGCAGTCACAGACTCAGGCCTAGGCTATCAAGGATATGCTGTTCTAACACCTGCACCACCCCGCTGCATGGTGGAAGTGCACCTGCACAAGCTTCACACAGACAGCAAAGCAGACCTACCCAGCAGAATCCACCCTACATGTCCCTGATGCTGGAAAAAATGGGAGCATAAACATCATCTGTTGGAGCACAGTACCATATGTATCTTCTAAACCTTCATTTGACCTCTTCACCCCAGAAAATGCCTCAGAATATCCAACCTTTTTTTTCCTCTAAAAGATTACACAGGATCAGTGGGTCTCAGAGTACTAGATATCCATGGCAGTGTGCTAGACATTTCTACTTATGGTTTATAAGGTTAAGGTTCCCAAGACTGTTGTTTGCTGTCATTCCTACTAATTTCCAATAAGAATTTGTGCCCTATATAATGCAGCCCTTATTAGAAAGCTTTCCTAGAGTCAGTCCTTTGCCAATGAAGCTGTTTATCACCTGTAGAACCTACCAGTCAGTCTACTGTGCTGCTCCTTGTAGCACATCACTTCCGCTCTAGGGACACATGAACATCATTGCAGTGCAGCATAGAAACACACCTCATAACTTATTCTTGGGAATCCTGCCCTAAGGCACCACCACTTTCCCATTAACCTCCTAATCCTGTGTTATTTTGCTTCTGCTCCTTGAGTTACTTCCAAACAAAAGGGTTTTGCTCAGAAGAGGCAGAAGAAAAGCACTTTTCATAAGAGCATTAGTCTTATTTAGCAGTACAAAAAGATTTGCATCTATACTCTCTTGCAGCCATTCAGGTATTCTGATCCAAAACAATTATCTAAATTCAGTCTTGAAACACAAAACAAGCAGAAAATCACAGAAAACAAGAGTCAAACATAATGAACTCGGAAGGAAAAATATCAACCATGTTAGAGCTCTGCAGTTTGGCATGACAGGTGAGTATTTCTTTTCTTCAAAGATCCCAGTAAATCAGAGCAATGGTGCTGATGGCATGGGATAATTGTCTCTGATATGCTGCCATGAGTGTTATTTATGGTTGTTTATAAAATATGCTGTCAGAATGGCAGGCTGCCTAGAACCTTAGCATTATTTATGGATTCTCCTGTCTTCACATGCCCTTTTGTGTGCCAAATTAAAAAATCCCAGAAGTTTCAACTCCATGCTCTTGAAATAAGAGCTCTTCCTTCAGAATACAAGATTTGTATTATCATCTTAAATTATTCTGTGAATACCTATCGTGAAAAATATTTGCAGCTCCAGCAAAATATTTCCCACATTCTCTCTCAGCAAAAGTCCAAACTCTGTACTGAGTGATGACACATGTAATGCTACTTTTGTCATTTGCATTATACTTGATATAAGTCAGGAATCTGGACTTTTGTTTGGGGTTTTCATAGGTGTCAATGGAAATATATCAACCTGTTCCCTCACAATTTTTAAAATATAGTCTTAAATACCCAATAAATGTAAGACATCTTTGAAAACTCCTACATAAACCAATTATAGAGGGACCTAAATTGTTATACTTTCTGTCTCCAATTATTTAAACACGATACTGAAATATAAAACTAGAAGATATGTGAAAAAAATACTTTTTTCTTTTTCATCAGATTAGTAGTTATTCCTAAAAATAGAGTACAAGTCACATTCACCTTTAGCTCTCAGGTAACCAGAAATACACACAGTTAACAAGTATATGTTTTGCACCCAACAGCACATTTCCTCCTAAACTAAATGAAATGTAGGAGATGCTCAAGTTTGTTTTCAGGCTTCTTGTAAAATCACGAAATGAGGACAAATGAATTAGGAAGACAATAACGATTCTAATGTGTCAGATCCCAGTATCTATTGATAATATCTTATTGCAGTACCCTTTTTGACTTAAGACTGTTACCTGCAAAAATCTTTTCATAATTTTCAGACAGCTTGAGCCTTGGGAATAGTATCAAAATCCCCAAACAATTCCAGCCTCCTCTTATTTGCAACACTGGCAGAGCGAGTTCAGAGGTAAAACGATTAATTTTTTTATGCCATTTAATTCAGTTGGAGTCAAGTATCATGTCCTTTATTTTTCCTTTATATATACCACGTGTTTTAATGTTACCTAAAGCACTTCAATATGTTGTGCTGCCAAAATTAGTGAATAGCATCTGACAGATGACAGATTACATTCACTCATCTCTCCATGGTTTTATTCAAATATGGAAGGCTGAAATACAAAGAAGATTAGAAAGCAGTATTTCATTCATGAGAAAAAAATGTGTTTTAGTTCTGAAACTTGTCATGTAAAAGAAAACCAAAGGAATTGTGGGTTTTTTTAATTAAAAGGGTAAACATGGTTTCCTTCAAAAACATGCAAAGGATTTCAATATGAACTAAAAATAAAAATAATAAAAAAACAGGCAAGAAAAAAACAAAACAAGAAAACAAAACCCCCAAAAAACCCCAAAAAACCCAAAACAAACAAAAAACCAAGAAAAATGCTCCCGTGCTTTAACTTCAGTCTTTGGTTGAAGGTTGATATTTCTTAGCTTCAACAGAGAATAGAGTGATCTTGAAAAACAGCCTTGCCTTTAGCAGTTTACAAAAAGCAGCTCTCAAAATATAATGAACTACTTGCTGAGCTCCTGCATTTGTTTTTAATTATAGTAGCTATGGTTTTAAAATACTATGTAAGAAATATATGTATGTTTCTCAATAAAATTGAATAACAAGACAGATGACTAAATAGAGGGTAGACAAACACCTACTTTCTAAAGAAATTTTGCTGTCTGTAGGATTACTTGTTTACATTGCTGTTGGACAGAAATCCAAAGAAGATTTTGTTCCAGATTGCAACACCTGTAACTTCAATGAGTAAATCCAATTTTTAGTTGAAATTAAAAAGAACTCATCTCCTGAAGTTTCCGTCCTGTTGTTATAGAAGTAGCAGACATTTGGAGCAGACTAGTCTCTGCAAAACAAGCTATTTCCTCATCATGGGACCATACAAATTAATTCACAGAAAGAGGCAATCTAGATTAAACAAGCTGTCAGCTATATGAAATTGCTTATCTTTTAACAGAACACAGCACAGCCATGGCATACATTATTAAGAAAACTCTGTGTCGTAGTCAGTCATATTTATCCCAGGTTTTGTGCCACTGGTACTGCCAGATGTTATCCTACTTGTATCATTTCTTGCTGATCACAACCACTATGGGGGGAGGATGCTTCAAACCCTAACCACCAAACAATGCTACTTGGGAAAGGCAAACCCATGGGTTGTAATGCTCAGTGGTTCACTACTGCCCCTAGGAACAGTAAGAGATCACAAATTCTACTAAAGCATCACATCTCCTTAAGACCCTCCCTCTTTCACAACCTACTGGGAGAAACAGATGTTTAAAATTGTTGATTTACATCAAAAAAATCAAAGACCACCCAAAATACATCACTTAAGCTCAAACTACAGAAATCAGACACTGACACTGGCAATCATTCAAAAATTAAGGCCCAAAATGTGCCTGTCCACACAAGCAGTGATACTTTCTTGGTCAAGTGGTTAGTAGCATACTGAACAATTAATAAAGGCCTTGTATTCATCCAGAGATATGATGGTTTCTTTCTGTAAATGAGGATCATGTAACAAAGAATTAAGCATATTTTAATCCTGCCATTTATTTAGTAGCATACTGAACCATAACCAGTTCTGAAGAAACAGAACTTCAAACAACTGTGCCTTCACTTCAGTGCCTACCGTTCTTAGCAGCCTCTGTGCTCACTGTATCAGCTAGAACCCAGAAGTGAATCATTCAAAGGACACAAAATATGGTCCTCTCAACTGCTGTTGTGCATTTTGCAGTGTTATTCACAAAATAACAGTTTCTGAATAAAACTTCAACTGAAAAAAAACCCAACATGTTTGAACTTAAAAAATCAGAGACTTCTACGGAGATAAAGGTGGAAAAATAACAGGAGACAAACAGGAGTAAAATGCAGCATCCTATTCACATAGAAGATCCCAAGATCTTGAATCTAGGAGGGGGAAAAATCCACAAAGGATGCAAAAAAGGGAGAATTCAAAAAAGATTTGCCTTTGGAATGGAAAAATCAAATTCTTCATTTCAGAAATCAAACTCTTCATTCACTAAAGCAGTAGGAAGTAGAACAGAAGAGGATCCAAAGGAGAAGTCCACACATCTGTCATCCATCTTCGCAGTGATTAGTGAAGAGGCTAGAGCTAACTCCAGCAGTTTTAGCTGGGCCCATAAGGAAAACAGACACACATACATAGCAGTAGGAAAGAAACAACACACCAGTTAAATTTTTCCTGCTCATTTGTGATACAGACAAGAACATGCAATACACTGTGTTCAATCTAAATACTAAGGTATTGCACAGTCTTAACCTGGAGACGAGAGACTTTTTTTATGAAAAGATAATAAAATAATTCTAATTCACTGACTAAGATCCAGAAGTTGTCCAGAATCTTCCCCAACCTTCCCCTCCCTTATCCACTGATTGTACATCACGCCTAGTAATCATGGGGTTTTTTTGCTGCTGGCTTGCTTTCAGCACAAGGACAGATGCCATGAGCTTCCTATTAGCACAATTCAGACGGTAGAAGCACTTGTAAATCAGCATGATGGATTGCTTCAGGAAACAAGACAGTTCTGATTGCAGCATTAGGAAACACAGAAAAGGGAAGACTCTCCTCTGTTTATGTAGCATATCACCGATCTTTTAATTCTTTCTTTGAAAAAGAAGTATATGTATATATTTGAGTATTACATATTTGGAAAACATATTAACGAGTCAGATAATTTCATAGAATCATAGAATGGTTTGAGTTGGAAGGGATCATAAAGTTCCAACTCCCCTGTCGTGTACAGGGACACCCTTCTCTAGACCAGGTTGCTCCAAGGCCCATCCAACCGCACCTTGGACACTGCCAGGGATGGGGCATCAACCACATCTCTGGACTACCTGTTCCAGTGCCTCACCACTCTCACAGTAAATAATTCTTTTAATAACTAATCTAAATCTACTCCTTTTCAATTTGAAGCCATTCCACTTGTACTATCACTACGTTCATTCCGTTGCAAAAAGTCTCTCTTCATCTTTCTTGTGGGTTTCCTTCAGATACTGGAAGGCAGTAATTAGGTCACCCCAGAGGCTTCTCTTATCCAGGCTGAGTAACCCCAGCTCTCTCAGCCTAAGAAAGGTGCTAAAAGACCTCCAAAAAAGTCAGTGGATTTTCGACGAGCTTCTCAAATGAAGAAGCCAACCAAAGCAAGAAAGACCAGTTTCCTCTATTTTCACATGAGAACACTTCGACTGAACCAGAACAAGAAAGAATGGTAAGCCACAGTAAAGAATTCATCATCTACTTTTTTTATCCTAGAAATTTTGTCATCTGATTCATGCCAGTTTTAGACAATTCACTCTGTGAAGAGAGATTCAAGGATGACGGTGAGAATCTAAAAGCTACACAGGCAGCATACGACCCTGTCTTTGCCAAAAGGAGGACTGTGACACAGGTCTTTCTTCTGATAATAGCAGGGTTGTGCAGCTGTTTCCACAGTAATTACTCTCTGCTTGCAGAGAACCTTTGTTTCTTGATCTGCTCTTTCTGAGACTAAAAAGAAAGCTAAGCCTCATACTAAATTATACTCTGAAATCAATAGCTATCCCAACACAACACCAGGATAAGACAGCGCACCATAGATAAGAAATACCACCAACCATTTCTGCTTATGAGGGCAAAAAATACAATACTTCAGTTTAAAATATATACCAAAATTAATGTGGTTGGAATACTTATGAGATACAAAACAAACTTACATAGCTGTAAAAAGCAAAGTCTTTCACTAACAGTAAAAGGACCATACAAGTGTTACATGTAAAATAGCATTCTAGCTGTTCTTCCAATACCATACCAGTATCATAGTATTCTACAAGCTAGAAAACTGTAAGAAGTCACAAATAACTACATGTTATGTACAACTCCCACTGTACTATGGAGGAATCAAACTGCACAGAGTAGGTTTAAACTTCCTAATGCCAACAACCTACCTTATCCCACTGCTTGCTTCTTTCCCTTGTAACTGAAAGGCTACAGAATGAAAGGAAGGGTGCTGATGCCAATCTGTGCTGCATTACTACTTATCCACAGAGAAACAAAACAAATGCCAAACAGATTCCTCTGTCTCTTCTGAGGAAGCATTATATTGTACTAAAATCCTGACCTATTTTGTGATTAATGTTCTTGTTTTAACAGAAAAAATTGATCCAATCACCTTCACTGTATCTTTAGGTGTCCTTATATTATTACCGGCCTTGCAGTTTTCTGAAATATCAAAAAAATATAAAGCATCATTTAAATCACACTCATTTATATACAGCCGCAGGCTCACACCGAGCATGGCATGAATGGCTTCTAGACTATCCAGCCTGACTGATTAAACCATAAGTGAACCCCTTGATGAAGTATAGCAGTGTGAAGAATACATCCTGCACAATTCTTTCACTTCAGAAAGTATTTCATAACTGCTGGGTTAAAGGCCTTTTTTGAGCAGTTTCAACAACTGACTTTAGTAAACAAAACCTCAAAAGTGAGCCACGTGCTTTTATACCTGCATCTATTCTCTCCACTTCTTCACTGCCTCATGCCTTCCACCACATTTACACGAAAAACAAGTGCATTGACAGCATATTACTGAACCAGAAGCATTACATTCAGCTCCAAACAAGCACAGTGCACAGTGCTGTGGCTCAAGTCCTATGGCACAGCCTATCGATCAGGTAACAAGGAAAAACTTTTGTGGAAACATCATGTGATACACAAAAATATCCCTGACAGTTCTCAACCACAAGAGAACTAATTCCAGAAAGGGGATTTTGGTTGGTTGGTTGATTTGTTGGGATTTTTTTCATCTATTGAATATTTGCTGATCATCAGATTTAAAAGGATGAAAAGGAAAACCTTTTCACCTTAAAGAGCATGAAACTTCCTGCCAGACTAAGAACAGTTACAGAAAATACATATTAGTGAAAGCAGCCAGTACTTTTAATCATGAAACAACATTAGAGTAAACATTGGAATCAACAAAGGAATACTTGAGCTTTCAGCATCGTGAATTACAAATACTTCTAGGTGACAGGAGTTGTATCTTCAATTTCAGGATGGTTTGATTTTTTTTTTGTTCCAACAGAAATGTTTCCTTACTAGGAATATTAGCTACTTATGATTCAATCCAATTTATATCTGGTATCAGTTTGTCATGTGGCCCTAATTTCAAAAATCAGCTGTGATATATCCTAACAGAAGCTCTAGTGTCCTCTATTTTCTTCAATTTGTTCAATTTAAATAACATTAGTATACTATAAATACCTGTCTCATTGAATGAAATCTTTATAAAATGGTTTTGTAAATACATTTTTTCAAACAAAAACGTGCAGTTTGATTTTTAAGTTATGCAGTTTCTAAAAGTTGATAGTTTCAGAAACATCACCATGAATCCTGCAAGCGTGACTCAGCACTCCAGTGTTTTTATATTATGTCAGTTCACTGATTCCCAAGACAGTTGGCCAAAAATGTGAATATGTTAACAAACTGTTGAAGAACAAAGAGCCACATACTCCTGGAAGTTTTCTTCAGGTTTCTTGTATATAAATACACATGGAATTTTAACAAGGACTGAGGACATGCAATCTACTAAAAACTTAAAATTTCTATTGTGGAAATCAAGAGTTTTCTAATATAGAACAGGCTTTACCACTTCCTTTGGCATATTCTCCTACACAAAAAAATTAGCTTATAGCACAAAGGAAGGTCTGATTTCTTCACTTTTATGATTCCAAGTGAAAAATTTGACAAGAACTACCCTCATAGAAGACTCCACATGTTATCGTGGCTAATTGTAACAGCCCAACTGCAGCTACAGGATAAAAAGAAGAAAAAAAAACCTTTACCTATACTAGCAGAAAAATGTCCTCCAACAACAAATCTAGGAGGTTTGATTGTTGCAGAAGACACTTTTTAAACTGTCTTGGAGGCAGATTTCAGACAGTTTCCATCCTTACAGACAGTGAAGACAGATGGTGTAAATCTGCATTATTTCATTGAGTTACTGAAACAAATGCAAATTTATTCAAAGGATCCAGATTCGTGTCTTCCTTTTCCTACAAAACATAAGCGAGAGGGATTGAACTAGAATATTCCAGTAAGTAAACAGCTCTGTAAATTCCTGTAAGATCAGTAACTCATTTTACTATTAAAGGGTCTCAGATAAGGACCAAAAGGAAATCTGTCCCAGGAGATATGGCCACACTCAGCAGCGTGGAGGAAGCATGAGCACATTTATAGAAACATTCCAGAAACTTCTTTAATCTTCAGAAAGACCATGTGTACTTGCCAACAAACTTCAAAATCAGCTGAAGACTTATCTACATGAGAGGTCCCACCACACTGAACCTGATTCAGCTACATGTGTGTTAACTCCCACGGAAACCTATTTGTTTTATTTCTGAAAGCACAGGTTGCTCTGAAGGCTGAGCACTCAGTTACACACACCACTGTACACACAGATCTTCATTAGCTCAGAACTGCTTGAGTGGGTGCTCCTTTCTGCACACTGGCACAGTCTGTCCGGAGAAAGTGAAGATACCACCGCCACCATCACCAGTCACCCATTCCGCCTGGGCAACTACCAACTTCCAACTAGGAGCCAAAACCAAACAGAAAAAGGCTGTGCACTACTTTTTAACTAAAGGAGCACTGCTTGGCAGAATCAAGCCTCACTTTTCTTCTACTTTGCCAGGTAGAGGCACAGAAAAAAGTTTGTTGTACTTTATGAACTGAACAGTGGAACAACATAACTGTATTTTGGCAGTTTCCTCAAATAGTATTAGTAGAGTATTCTTTACAAGTTGTTTCAATATAGGACTATAAGCATGGAATATGTTTTATCTTTCCCCATGAAATATTGGCATGTTTTCCATCACTCTCATGGCTTTATGAGCCTGTCCCAATTTACTGGCATCTTTCTGAGCTGGTGAATCCAAAGCTGAATACGCTATTCTATTTTGATTATAAAGGTGACAAATGAAATGGAAATAACATCTCTAATTTAGTTCTTTCTGTTTCAACACCAAAAACTATTATCCTTCGGTCACAACATCACCCTAGCAGTATACATTCAACTAACTATGGATCAGCACCAGTATAATTATGTAATAATTATTCATCATTCCTCCACATACCCCTGTCACAGCACTATCACTTTTAATAACTTTATATTTTCTCCCTGATCAATGAGAAAAACTACTCCAAATAATAGTCTGAAACAGCCCAAATATTGCTGGAACTACTAACTTAGTAAGTCACTTTATTCAAAGTCTACAACTTGACTTAGCATCCTTACATTTTCTGACCCAAAATCTGAAACAAGTGCTTACATGAATCTATCACATAAGACACCACTGCCTGTATCAGCCAATCAAAATCACATTAAAAATTATATCAAGCCACCTTGGAAAGATTTATCTTCCATCAATCCTGTTCAGCAGTCATTAATTATACTTCCCACTTTCAGATCTTTATTATTCAAGCCTTTTCTCAATCATTCTATTATTTGGCTTTGACTGAAGGAAAGATGAAGACACTGAGTCATAACAGTTGGGAAAAGTGTTAATTCTCTTTTAATCTCTTGAAAGAAACCTTTTTTATTTTTCTGAAAAAGAACCACCAAAACATCAGTTTCTAAGCTCTTCTTACGGCACCCTTTAAAAAGAAATCTTTGAAAATTAGGCGGATTTTTTGAATGTCTTTCCATTTTTCATAACATTTGTTATATTAATTCAGTTATTTGCCATAAAAAAATTTTATGCATACTTTTATAATGTATTTACATCCCATGTACTGTTAACTGGATCATCAATCACAAGTGTGATACAGATATTTAAATTTAATTCATCCTCAACTGGGTTGTTGTAATTGCACACATCTATTCCATTTCAGTGTAACATAACAGGTTAATTATTTCAAGTACGTTAATTCAATTCAATATCATTATCAGTCTATATTCTGAAAATAATTTATATTTTAATTTATAATTTAACCAAAACCTCCAAATCTTAGATATTTCTGATGTTCCTTTCTTTCCCATTAACTTGCTTTCTGCAATTACTCACTCTTACGTTGTGTTTTCTATATTTCTGTATTTTTCCTTTGGTTAAACCTTGTCACCTAACATTACAGAGTTGTTTCTAACTTTCCCCTGAGAAAAACTTGGCATTATTTGTTGATTTCAAAAGTAAAAGGGGTTTTATAATACGTGACATTAGGTTTTTCTATATAATTCACTGAATATTCCGTAAACTTCTCAATTTTTATTCTATTATGCCATTTTTATTTTGTCCTCCAGCTCATTCAATCACAATTCTTAAGTGAGCAGAGTACTGTCAAATTCTTTGCACTGAGGTGTGACAGAGTTTTCATTTTCAGTCTGGATGAAGTCCAAATTAATATTTTTTGATTGGTAGTATTCAGGTTTCAACTGAGTCAGAAATTGTCTTCTAGGATACAGAGATATTTTGAAATTATTTATATTTAGTTAAATGCAGGGTCTAGCATGTAAACGTCATGTAAAAATTTCCAAGATCTCCACAGTGGAGTATATTCTTTTCTTGCTACACATAAATAAGCCTTTACAGAACTGTCATTCTGTTCTTGGGACTGATCATTACAAAGCAAACACCCACTGTTACCATTTTGCACTTCAGTTTTTGCAAGATTTGTCCATTGTCACTGAAAGCTTCACAAGCCATTGGTAATTCAAATGGCTAAAACAGCATTTGGCACAAAGCGTTGCTTTCCGCCCCTTCTGCCACTTTAGTCTTCCCCAATATACAAAAGATTTAGTCATGTGGTTTGTGCCACTGGGCTTCAGTGTTGCCATAGTGGTATTTATTGTATCTGTTAGTTTTTCTTCTCAGTTGCTGAGTAGCTTTTAGAACACCCTCTAAATACAGCCTCCCATGATAATGCCATAATAGCTTCACATTTGCATGGAACCATGTTTGTTTAATTCCCATTTTAACTTACAGCCCTCACTCTACTCTTGTTTACAAGATGAAATATGTCAAAATCATTGGAATGGGCTTGAAAATTGTTCTGCTCTATGGGCCCACTGCAACATTCCTTCCAGTATCTGTCTATTTTGCTTAAAGCATCCTGCTCTCTCACTGAAACTGAATTTATATCCCTTGTCTCTGCCCTTAGAAAGCATTTTCCAGGTCACAAATGAAGTCTTCTCTTCCAAACTGATGGTTAGGCTGCAGAGGAGCTAAACTACATTTGACATAATTTTCCCCTTAAGAAGCTTTGATTTTATGCAATGGAATATCTTTACTCGGAACAATTTCTTTGTTAGACCTTTACACATATCTGTTTAAGGATTTGATTCAATCTTAGATTATTTTTTCCTTGAATAATTTTGCATATTATATTTTAAGACTTTCTTGTGCCAATGACCATATTTTTTTTTGCACAGAATTTCATTAGGTATTAAAAAAATAAAATTTAGAGCTGCTTCCTTTAATGGATTTGCAGGTTCCAACTTACATTTCGAAGCTATTCTCTAAATAGCATCCAGCTGTCTCTCTCTGTCCATGTTAGTAACATGTAAATATGAAAAAATCAAATCACTATTGATTTACAACACAGATAATTATGGATGAATGTGTAGTAAAGCCTTTTAATAGAATCCTGTCAATCATTTCCAAGCACTACTTTCTCATTATGTATTTGCTGAAACCATATGATGGAATTCTGGTAGTGACATTTGAGTGATAGTGACTTTGATTTCAAAGGAAATGTTTCAGGTTCATTTCATTACCTTGGAAAAGTAAAAGCAAATTTGCCTTATAAAAAGCAATTACTTCTTAGCTGACCAGTGCACAATAGCAATATAAAAAAAGATTTCTCATTCCACTATTCAAATCCTAAACTAGCAAACTAGTGTTTGATTTTGCTTTAAACCAATTTTACCTTGTTTGAATTGCAAAACCATTTAATCTTCATAAAGTAGGTTATTATAATGGAGATCATATTTTATTGGTACAGTACACCAGCCTGGGACAAACAGGGGTTTTTTTGTGGCTTTGGGTCTTTTGTGGTTTTGTTTGTTTGTTTTAAACTAAGGAAGGAATGCTTAAAAATGCAAGAATATCCACACTCTTGAGGTATGCAACATTTTGAGACCTTGTAAAAATACCTGAAATAAAAAGTATTCCAACTATAATAAACAAACACACATCTTTATACTGTATGCATCATACAACATCTCTGATGATATATAACATGTCTCTTCCCACAGGAGCCACAATAAATAGGAGTTGAGTACTTCATTTATGTGGTTTCTACAATGAGCTGTATAAATTCTTCCTTTGTTCCCAGGCTTGCTAGCCATAATTCACAACCTGTTACATGGTAACAAAGGTTTTAAAGAGGAATCAGGATAAAGAACTGCAACTACAACCACTTCTGATAATTTTAGTATCAAAAATTCTCTTATCTTCCCCGTTTAAACACAAATTGAGAATATTGTATTTTCTGTTACTTACTAGTCATGTCTACCAATTTATAGAATTTCCTTTGAGTTGTCAACATGAGGTTACTGACCATCATCCACAGTATTCCACAGCAACTTCTATTTTAAAGTCACATTGAAAAATAAATAGATCGATATGCAATTATAAGCATCAACAACAGGCATATCATTCAGCAAGTCTGTACAATTAATTAGAAAGAACTGAAAGAAATCACAAGTTGCTGTATTTTCTGACCATAATTTAAAAAGTTACTAAAAGAAAATCTGTAATACAGCATGTCCAAATGTATAAATAATAGGTAAGAAACACAACTCCAGAGCTTTTTAAGGCCCCCCAATTGAAATAATCTTAAATTAACACGCGGAAGTTGAAAATAAAGTGGAGAAACCATGAAATCAATGGTAAAGCTTTAGAAAAGAAGCAACATGAAATATCTTGAGCTAAAGGCAGAGCACTTACTCTCTGCACTTGAGTGCAAGATGTATACTGACACAGGTTAGCAACTGGAAGATTTTAAAAGGTAGTTCCAAACTAATTTCTACCTTTAAAAGCTAATGTAGAATGAATCTCCAGTTTTGACTTTTGAAAGAAAGAGGTATTTAATATAAGCAGGCACTCCATTGTTAAGTACTGCACAATGCTGGAGATTAACACAAAATCGTTACACTTGTGGGAAAGGTTAAGGAGAGACCACATTTAAGTGTAAACAATGAAAATATTTCAGGCAGTCCCCAGAACCCAGTGAAGCCTCTGTTTCCTGCAGGCCTTCATGTAATGCATACTGAAGGGCCACATCAGTATTGACTTTATAATCTGATAACAGATATAGTTAAGTATTATCTTGAACTTCAAGTGTTGCAATTCATCTTTGTTACTAGGTTGGAGTAATTTCCTGGCTACACAGCAACCTTCCTATTAAGAAAAGTTCAGATTACCCTGTTACTTCGCACATAACCCAATTAATTTTCTTCCCTTTCTACATGTGCAACCTGAAACATTCTGGGATCAACAGATTTGCTTATTTCAAAAGGGAAAGAATTGAATATTTCTCCCTGTAGCTGACAAATAAAAAAGTTCAGGCTTCCCAGTTTATTCCTGAAGAAACTCAAATTCTTTTTTTTTTTTGAGAAGTGACAGCAGTTTCCTTAAGTTATAACTTTTAATTATTTCTAGACAAGATTTTTCTCTAGATAAGAGAATAGAGACTCCTGTTATACAGGAAGAATAAAGATTTTTAACTAACATACACCAATTCTTCATGCAATTATTATCCTTTGTAACTGAATGCTCCAAAATAATAGAGCAAGAATGATCAAATTCATCTGGATTCCATACAACTGACATATGGTGGTATACAAGGCAAGAGAATCCTTTCTGTCTTCACACAGGAGGTGGTTACACCCAGAGCAGAGCATATAAACAGCCTGAATCTGGGGCTGAGGAGATGTACAAGCATAACTACGGCTTCTGCTTCAAGCAGCAGAGTTGAGCTGCCTTATTCATCGGGGTAAGCCCATTTGTCCTTCCCTGTGTGTGCTTCTCAGATCCATCAGGTCAGCTGGTGTCCTGTGAGCAGCTTCCTGTGCTTTGTCTCCCACCTGAGAGTCTGAGCTGAGACTGCTAAAGAGTGATTGGGACAGGCAGAGGGAGAGTTTGAAAACAGGCTGTGAAACCCATCAAGGATGTGCCATCTGAGAAACAAGTATGCTTTGTCTTCTAGTCTGACATCACCCGTGATTCTCCCCAAAACTCATTACAACACCAGAATTCTTTCTTTTTTTATATGGAAATGAAGAATCAATTTATATTTTCTGTATAGCCCTGCAACCAAGTACATGTGGTGCTGCTGTTGCCAGCAACAGGCTTTGCACTGAGCTAACAATGCAAGCTTCAGGGCTTGTCAGACCTTGCTGGGGTTGCCTGGAGCTTTGCTTTAGCTTGTTTATCTGCAAAACACTGTGTAAGAACCTAATGAACCCTTCTTTGTCTTTGCTTTTCTTTGCTTTGTACAACTGTATAGTGTACCATCTATTGTCAGACACCTATTTTAACTAATGGATAAGAACAAACATTTAGTCTGCACAGAATGATCCATATGACCTTAGAATAAAAATCCAGGAGAAGCAGCATGGGATGAGAGGTGAGGTCTTGAAGGAAAAGGCATAGGATGTCTCATGGATACAAATAACTTAGTAGTGGTCAGCTTCCAGTCAAAGTCTTGGCAAAACCAATTCTAGGTAAAGCAAAAAAATCCAACACATGCAAAACACACATCTTCTCATGAAGTCAGATATAATAAGGGGCTGCAGACCAAGGGAGAAAGAGCAAGGAAATTGCTGTGCTACTGATTGTAGGAAAGTAACTTCAATTGTGTATCTAAATTTGAAAGGAAAGAAACCATCAATAATGCTGTGTCCTTCCAGCAAAGGAATCTTAAATGCTTAAAAATCATCATAATCGACAGACACAAAACAAATCCAGAAAACTACATTTTCATGAGAAAAGGTATGTTCACACTTCTACATACTAATATCGAAACTTAGTTGAAATAGAAAATTTGAACTTTAGATCATCAGAAAGTAAAAGGAGAAAACATACCTCACCAATGTTTTGTAAACAAAGACAACATTTGAACATGTCAGCTAATAAACCAGCAGTGCATAATCCAGAATCGGAAATAAAATCATCAACAACACAGTGCCATGTAAAGGAAATTAAAAATCTTTCCATGTAAAGTAGAATTATACAAGTCAATAAATTAGTTTCTTTCCTACAGAGATGCAGACAATCCCTTCCACTGAATGACAGATATTACAAAGCCAAGTAGAAACGAATTAACACTGTCCTTGAATCAAGATAAATGTCAAATGAAATTGTGCATCATCTCCATGAAAAGAAAAAACAAATTATTATTCTTAGATATAAATATTAAATGAGGGGAACCACATATTTCTGAAAGAGTGCTGTGTTTAAATCACTGCATAATACAAAATTAGTTACTATCAGATTCAAAAGGATTTCTCAACTGAGAAAATGTATCAAAGAAAGAGTTAACATAGTAGGCTGGCTACACAGAAAGTGACAAAGATGCTTCAATTAGAAAAGCAATTTCATCACTTCATTGAAGCAACTGAATTTCCCCAATTAAAAAAAAATCTCTTTCGACCAATCTCTTCTATTCAACAGTATTCTTGTTTCAAATGGATGTCCTTGCATTTTCCAGATTTTTTTTGTGAGAAATTTAAACATTTTTCCTAATAATATTTTGATTTTATAAATTATGATCCCCTTTTGTGAAGTCAAACTTTTACTAGAAGGTAAACAGAAAGCTGAGGTTTTTTCTATATTGAAGGGTATTTTAATTTGTGCTACACAGCAGCTTCCTTCCATTATTTCCAAAGAACTATAGAAAATAATTTTAAGTGGCTATGAAAAAACTCCCTAATATACTGTTGCTTTATCAGTGCTATGCCTATGAACATTTCTTTTCATAAGTTATTTCTTCATGATACAATATTTTTTTTTATTTGAACCGTCAATAATTTCATGGGGAAAAAACCTCAAAACCAAAATACATTCTACTAATATGTAGAAGGAAAATAATATAAATGACACTCAAAGTAAGACTTTATTGTAATAGAACAGCATCAGTGAATTTGGCAATAACAGGAACTCTTCCTCCACACAGCTAAAATCAACTACAGAGATTTGTATCAAAGAATCTTAATGATTTTTGTAGATTTCTTACCAATAAAATAGCCTTAAGAGCAATTCCTCTTTATCAAAGTAAGCATTTTTCAGCTATGCAAATCACGACACTTCCAGCAGCATAAACACTGTAATAATGTTATTTGTCAAAAGACATGATACCAGTTAAAGTAAATCAAGGGGAAGAGGTTACAGACACCTAATGAAATTTAAACCCAAAGATGCCAATGGTGATAAATCCTCTGACACGTTACCAAAGCATATCTCTGTAATACTGTAGCTGAAATTTTTAACACCAATGGATCAGAAAGACTACAAATGTTCACTGCCTCCTCATGTTCCTTTGTCCTTCATAATTTCAGTCTGAATTAGGAAACATTTTCCTTACCTCTGAGGGAAAAATATAATTCTCACAATTTTTAAACATACATTAAATCAAAGTGGTTAGAGAGATTCCAGGAATCTCAGCACAGAAACGAAAGCACACAATTAAATCTATATCACAGCAGATGTAATAACTTGCTGCAGCTTGAGTAGAATCAGATGGATGCTCATTAAAATCTAGAGTTGAAAGTTCAAAGGAAGAACTTGGAGAAGTCAAGCTGTCCTCAGGTCTGAAACACTTTTTGATGAGACATAGAGGTGATCAAGTCAGATTCAATCAAAGGAAGAAATTAATAATCATATTAAAAAAAAAAAGGAAAAAAACCACCAAATCACAAAGGTAAAGATTAAAGTAAAGCATGCCATAAAGACTTTTTTTTTTTGATTGAATTTAGTGCTTCTAAAAAGGAGTCAGATTGACATCAGCAAAAACCAAACCCTTATGTTCCCAGAACAAGCTCTATAATCAGCACAAGAGAGCACAAACTCCTGCCACTGACCAGCCACGTAGCTAAACCCAGATCTGGCAGGGGCAGCCTTCCTGCAAGGATAAAAGAGAAATTCATTTTCTGTGTTCATCCTAACCTTGTTCTCTACTGCAAGACTGTCAGCTAGTGAAATAGCTAGTAGGGGTTGGTATGACCTAGTTTATAGATATCCACATTGCAGAAGAAAAAGACCAGCAGCTGATTTACAAAGGATTATCAATAACAATCAAACCCCTTAATAGGCAAAAGAACATATTTTTATTATATTACCAAACATTGGGAGAAATGTGGGTTCAGCTAGTGACCGAAATCCACTAAACATTACACACAGCTGCATTTTCTGATGAGCTGTGTGTCACCTGCCAATTTCATCCTAGTTGTGGCCAGATATTTTAAAAAATCCAGGCATCCACATCGTTTAATGGTACAAAGGTACTCTCTCTTCTCTACAATGTGGAGAAACTAAACAAAGCCTGAGCAATGAGTTTTCCACACTGTAGAGACCCCAATTCTCAGCCTGTCTGAAACTGCAGACCTGAACACACCTTAGAATGAGACATCCCAGGCACTGACACTGCTCTCAGCTTGGTGATTCTGGAGAGATCTCACACATAGTCTTGCACACACATTCACACACATCAGGAGACTGCTTCAGAAGGTCAGCCTTTTTTCTGTGTCACCTCCCTTTACAAAGAGACAAAATTACACAAAATACTATGTCAAAAACTGTGGCAGCAAAGACTCAGAAACATGAGTTTTCATCGTTATCTGATAAACGAAGCGTACAATCCCCCAGACACAACCGACTTGGTTCCACAATGCCAGATAATAATGCAACTCACTCCTATGCAACTCACTCTCCCTCTCAGTGTGTTAACTACTACTTGTGCTGATTATTACATTGGAGCACCTGCTGTCAATGAAATAGTATTCCTTGGCAATCATTTGGCTGCATTGTGGGGTCTCAAATGGTCATCATCTCCAGTGACCTAGCGTGAAAATGAAACGCATTTTCTACTTTTCCTTGGTTGTTCACACAGAATCTTAATGAAATTTGAAAAGCATTTATACATGCTTCAGGCCGATGGATCCACTTGCCTCCAAGCAGGCACTGACAGAAACAGGATCCCAGCAACTAGCAGTCTGACAGAAAAGTCCTGATTGAGGTTTGTTAGTGGTATACTGTAGCTTACAGAGCTGCTAAGACCCTGCCACATTCCCACTGACGGAAGCAGACTTGAAAGATTTGCCAGGTAACACGTGGCTCTCCAACCTTCCAGTATAAACATTTCATTCATAGTTTGCAGCTTTTACAAATTTTTGCAAAGTGGCTGCAATCAAACTGGCACTTGTCAGAAAACCTAAGTCATTAATAAGTGTTATATAAACATGCAGAGCACAGCTCCAAATGTCAGAGAGCAGTATTAGCCTCTTACATAACCTCTTGAGTATTTTGCAACAAACACACAATAACCAAACTATAGTAGATTACTGAGGTACTGATAAATATCATATACCCATAAATTGTCTTACTTACCAGATCAGATTATTAAAATCCAGGAGTTATATTATTCCTTATCAGTATGCTATGAAACACATAATTTAAAGTAAAAAGGGGCAAAAAAGTTTTGTTTTTACACTCAGTTGATTTTCACTTTAAAAACTATTTAAAACAATATCCACATTCTGTAAACAATTCTTGCTTCCTGCATTTAATTATTTATTAGCATTGAAAATAAATAGTGATTCTAAAATGCAAGGTTTTTACTCTATAAATAGTCAGCTCCAAATGTTAAGCAGTATATATATATAAGAATTCGAAAAAAGTCAAACAGAAAAAGTCTTTCATAATATACAAAGAGTTGCAATGTCACTTTTTTCCCCTCCTTTTGCATGAATTCACAATATCCATGTTATTATTCGTAAAAATGCACATGGCAACTTAGAATCTGAACATGTTTAAATCCATTTACTACTTGTTTTCTTTATATAATGTACAGACCATTGGCCTGGTTTCTGTTAAATTTCTGCTAGATATCCATGATCATTTAAGCTTTTTGTATCTCACACTGTGTAACTAACTTGTGTGCGTTCATCTAGCACCACATTCAGTACTCCAAGACTCCTCTGCAGCTCGCTCAGAAACTCTAGGTACAGTTCTTCACAGCACTGTGCCAGTGCCAAAGGGGAAAGCCCGAGGCCTAACCCATGTAATGACTTTTCATGTAATAAGGCCCAAAGAGACCCAGATGGCCAAGCAGTGCTCTCTTATCTTCAGGTCTTATTTGGACACTACAAGTCAAAAAAAAAATAAAATTCCAGTTTAAAAATTCTGACTTCTCCATCCTTACCATACTAAAACATTTGTCTTTTCTCCCAGCAGCCCACTGTGAGGCAGGAGGGACTGCCTTCAATGGAGGGGTGTAGGGGTGGACAGAAGGGACAACTCATGTACTAGACAACCTGTACGCAGGTTTAATTCTTGTTATTTCCCCTTATGCTGCTGTTAACGAAAAGCAAATATGCACCATCATAAACATTAAGAGGCCTGGGAGACACACCACAACCTTAAGGTTGCAAAATGCATAAAATAGTTTTCAGGGTCTAGAAAAGAAATTGAACGTAAAGTACTACCCCAGAAGGGAAGTTCATTAAAGTTAAGTTTGTTCTAGGTAGCCTCTGGATTCGAAAAGGACAAGTTTAATGTCCTATCCTGCTCTAGAAGAAATGCTGTGAGTCGGGGTACAAAAAACAGGTTACTGTGAGATAACTGTGAACTAATAGCAAGTAATCTAATTCACAGGAACCTGGATGTATAATTATATGAATCACTTTAAGGAGATCTCTATTAGTAGGTTAAATTATTCACGTGGCTTCATGTGACAAAGCAGAGGTTTTCCAAGGTGATCTTTAACTGTAGTGGCTTGTCTTTTCACTATTACATTCTCCAACAGATAGAGATAGCACCCTACACTCAACATCATCCTGAAATCTCCATCCTATATCCTCATAACAAATAAAGCAACACATATTTAAGGGGTAGGAATTATATAATGGTCTTCATTAAAGTCCACACCCTAAATTTCAATAAACAAATAAAGGATTATTCAAACTCTTCACATTAATTTGACTGTGCTATTACTTGGCATATACATGGGGACTTGATTGGGTACGCATACACACATGACTTCACAAGATAGGAGCTACCGAAGCCATGAGTCTGCATAGTGAAGACCTCTTTCCAAAGAAAACAGTCACCAGACTCCTACTAGAATTCTTATAAATAGTAAATTCTATGTAGCTTGTTTAACATTTGTATAAGATATGTAGCAGGCATTTGAAAGCTGTTAGGACTGTGAGATACACAGCACTGAAATAACGCAGGACAGAATATGGAAGGGGTAAAAGAAGTGCAAATCCAACCTGTGTTTCTTTACACAAATCAGTGGCCCCTGAATGCCTTTCTGGAATGGTGGCACCCCATGAAACAATCATACATGCTAAGGACGATCCACGTGAAACACAGTCCCAGAGTCTCTGACAGAAAGATGTCGTTTCAAATCATATTACCTTTTTTTAAATATATATTTTTCCTCTAATAATTTTTATACACTAAATCTTATATATGAAAACATATATTCAAATCAATCAAGGTGATAAAGGAATGTTTCCTATATTATGATAAAACAAAGGTGATGACTCAGTGCCAGCTTCTGCAAGTACTCTTTAAAACCGGTTCCACTTACTACAGAGAAAACAAATTTCCTTCAACCATCTTAATTTCCTTGTATTGAATACGGAAATAGAGTTGACATATATTTGGGATGCATAACTGCATTTATTACAGTTTCATATTTTACTATGGAATTGATTTGTGTAAGTCTCAAAATGATGGGAAATGCTCTGATGTATTCTCCTGGTTTGAAAAGATGTAGATTACATATATATGTAGACTACTGCTGCAATTGAATTTCTCTTACTAATACAATACAGCGGTAAAGGTCAAATTAACTTCCATTCTTGTATGCTTTGTTATTTCTAAAATAATTTTTGTCCCAGTGTTTTCTGAATAATGGTTTTAAAAGACTCTTTAAATATTAAACCTACCAAAATATTGATGGATTAAATGAGACCTAGTTTCATGATCATAATGCACAATGTTTAGTGCACAATGTTTTCTTTGAGCGTGCTTAGTACTGGCTTTCAAGAGGATGCCTTGCATTTTAAAATAGACTCAGTTTCATTATCATTGATGTTTCCTCCTTCTGAAAACATTTAGTCATTCAGATATTTTTTTAATTTCCTGGATACTAAACCCCTAGTGGGATAATCTCATACCAATCCATATGGGGAAGGCAGTTTTGCAGATCAACAAATCCTACCATTATTTGATTTGATCTAAGAACAACTTAATTGAAACAACGCAAAGTCGTTAAGAACGGTTCTTATGCACATCCTAGTTAACATAAACGACAGGCAGTTTAAAATAATGAAAATTTTGGTATGACCAGTAGATGAACCCATTCTCATATTAAGTAAATCCAGGATTTCCTTATATATGCAGTACATTCTGGCTGGTCACAGATAATGGTTAGTTTTGCACCAAAGAAGTGAACTGTTTACAACAATGCTGCTTGTAGTGTAACACACATATACAGAGTACAAAAGAATGCTGTTACAGCACAGGCACCATAATCCAGGTAAAGGATTGGAGGCAATGAAAATTCTCTTAGGAAATATTATGTTGAAGTGGGTTTTCATTTCAATATACGGATTCAAAAAATATTATTTTAAGGTTATAAGAATAAAAACAACAAAACTAAAGTGACTCATCTAGGAAAAAACCTTGTACAAGCATGAAGCTTTTATTGCCTTTGCAACTAAAGCAAGTATTTAGCATTTAGACAGCATTAGAGAGAGTAAAGACAGAAAAATTAATAGGCTTCTGAAATATACTCAAGACCACAAAAAAGTCTCAAATTCAGAGGTCTTCTTGTCTTCCAAATGTGCAAATATCTTACTGAAGCTACTTTATGCTTCGATTCTCCTGAACAAACAGTGTGGGAAAAAGACATTTCCTACCTACACAAAAGAACAGATTTTAGTAGTAGGCCTTTAGGTAGCCAAGGCTTCAAAATTATCATTATGGACTTGGGGAGATTTCTTAGTGGAAACTATATGTTTTGGGGTAGAGGGGAAAAAAATTTGGGATTCCTAATGCATTTTTTCCTAAATCCTTTCAGATAGAAGAAACTGTACATCTTTCAACTTTATTTCAGAAAGAAGAGGAAGCCTGTACTTCTAAAGGAGGAGAACTCTATGCCTCAAAAAATTTTCCAGTCAAAAATCTGGTCAGCTGTTCCCTCCAAAACATAATGAATCATTTCACTCACAAAAGGGTGTCAATACTCACTGCAGTTCTTATTATTATTTTTAAACAGCTTTGTTGGTACTTTCTGAAGACACTCATACAATTAAGCTTTTTTTCATTAATGTCTACAGAAGGAGATATTTCAGTCTTATATTTACAAAGGCTCATAACCAAAAATACTTCTATAGCCTATAGCATTTGCATACTCAAGAAGGAGTAGAAACAGGATCCCGCAGTGTATCCAAGCAACTGTACCTAACTAACAGGATATGGACAACAACTATGAATTATCCCTGAGTATCTGGGAATAAAATTCCAGAATTAAAATTTCATTCCATTGAGCTGACCTATTCAACTGACAAAGCAAATAAAGTAAAGGGCTAAAATAATCAACTAACTTCTTTTCTGCAAATTACCCCCTCAGTCCAGGTATTTTTCTTGTGTCTAGAAATACCATGGTAACACAAGTAGATTGTTTAGCAAGTAAGAGATATTAATTGCTGCTCCAAATAGTGAGTTTTTGTTCTTGAGGCAGGACTAAGTCTTTCTAATATGCCATGAGTTGGTGCCTTCCATGCACAGAAGTGATGAATCCACCCATCACATTTCCACTGGCTGATTTTCCACACAACAGGTATATTGATAGTGCTTACTGTCAATTCTCTGAGAATGTCTCCTTAGGTCTCCTCAACTAATAAAAGCAGTTTGCAACTTATTTTAGTTTATTCCCTGATCTGTTGGACCAAACCATATTCTTGACGCAAATCAAAATAATCTGTGTTAAAATTCCAGCACAAATTACTGTATGTATTGTAAATGTTTCAAAAATACTTTTACACTTCAAATTATTGAAGTAATATTATTGGGATTACCTGATTTGCTCCATAATTTTTTTAACTAGCATATCATATGTACTACATTTTAACAGTGCTCCATTAAATCTAATAGTTCCTCTACCTTTGGAGGCTTACAACATAAAGAAAAACACAGCTAAAGATGGTCCTACCAGCATCTGCCTGACACATCTGATTGCTCACCAGTTGAAGCAGTTGTGTGTGGGACTCTAATTTCTGCAAGAGCATGAAAGAACAAAATGAAGTATCGTAATATACTTTTCTAAGTAGTGTTAATATACTTTTCTTACTTTATCCTAATCAAACACCATCCTCTGAAACACTGATTTCTGAAGATTTTCCCATTCACACATCCAGAATGGGTTAATGTTTCAAATCACACTATACCCTTTATGAAAAGATATTAGAAAATAAATTCCTAAAAACTTCACAACTGTGCTCCTAAATAACAGCAAGTTGTCTTGACAAGACTCACTAATGTTACTGAAAACAAACTACTGCTACATTGGAATGGTTCATAATAAGTTCTTCCATTCTCTAGGTTACCTTTGCTTCCTTGAAGCAATACAGTTGTTTATTTTTCATCTTTGTTATCTATCCTATACATCCAATAAAATCAGAGCTTAGTAACAGCAAGAAAATAGTTATTCCTCATTGGAAAAATTGAGAATACAATCTTATCAACAACACATTGCTCACACCATGGGAAGTATTCTTCCATTTAGGTACCATGACATTCAAAGCAACTGGATTTTACTTCTGTTATCTAGAAGAACAACAAAACTAATTCTCATTATTATGTACGTTGGGTCATGAAAATATGCTGGGTTTAAAATTTTATATATTCTTTAATAGAAAACATAATCCACTACTGTCTGTGAGATCACAGTTGGTTACTGTGAAGATGCTGACAGTGCTGCAAATAGAGGATTATTACTCCAGGTGAGGGGAAAAAAACCTGCAGGAATAGATAAGCTGTAATAAGGCTAAAAATCCTGTAATTTGTAAAAAAGCTGTAGAAAAAAAATAAGAAAAAAATAGGCTGCAGGTGATACATACAGACAGAATTGTTTAATCACACTGTTTTCTACAAGGCTCATTCAAACAAAAAAGTATCTGCATTATGTTAAAACATCTGGGGTTTTAGAGTTAGTGACAAAGGGTCAAAACACTCACTGTCAGGAAAAAAACTCTTACCTTTCAGTTCATGCTGCTGGGTTTCAAGATTTCACGGTAAGAAATCACATTTCAAGTTCAAAGAAAAATTAATTAGATTTAGGGCCATGTTTAATGCAGAGAACAAAATGTAACCATACCTGTAATTCAGATTAAGCCAGGATTTCTGCAAAAGATACACCTGGATAGTTTTTCTATTAAATTGTCCATGTAGTTTATTTCTCTATGTGTATTCACCAGTTTATGTAACTGTGTGTAATCATAAAGGATATCTTAAAATGATTAAATTTTAACTTGCTCTATTACAGTCAATGTGCAGAAAACCTCAACAAAACTTCTCTTACTCTCTTTGGCTAGAACCAAGTTATAGATCACCTACACCAACTCTTGATTATGTCATCCAGTCTGATGATCCACCAATCTAGGGAGATTGTAAAGGCGGTATTTTAAATTCACTGTCACTTCTGAGCAGATGATTATCACATAGAAGAACCTGAACTTTCCCAAGGGCAATGCAACAGATCATAAAATAAGACATCTGTATCCATATAATGTATCATTTTCCCTAGGGACATAGAGTGATTGATCGATTGATTAATTGTAGTTATTAAACCAGAATATCCACCCTCTGCCTTGTCACATCTCATTTACAATCTGGTTGTTGTCATAGGTAAAGTCATTTCATATAAATCTTTGTTTGAGACACGTATTTTTGTTGCGGATGGGAGAATAAAAGCCAAAAGATAAATCACAGCAGCAGAATCCTAAGCCAAACAAATGAAATGGATTTTAAATGTTATCAGCTCTGTTCATAGTATCAGTCACAAATTAAATGGATAATCATTGCTATTGAAGTCAGTGGCAGCAGAAGGAAATCACCATTTTCTGGGAATGTGATAACACAAAGATAAAACTATACTTTATATTCTCTGTGGCAATATATTGCAATTATGTCCTGCATCGCCATTAAACAGATGTTATCTCCCCATCAATGTGACCAGCAGAGGTCCTAGTGCATTTCTTCCCTTTACTAGATTTTCTTAGACTGAAAAGATCAGTACCAAAAACTATATTGAGAAGCATCGGAAGATCAAGCTTGTCTTATCTCTTATTTCACTTCCCCGTCCCCATTTTCCCAATTTCTTCTTTCTTGGTTTCTAACATCCACCACAATTCACTGCCTCTTGTTCCACTTTTCATACAATCCTTATTTAAAGGTTTATTCCATGCAGTTCAGAAACAGAAAACCTTTTCAGCAAAGATTGATACCACCTATAAACAATATTAGTGAGAATTACTGAGATAAAGTTTTCCTTTAGGTCTATTGTCTATGGGGGGTTTTTGTTGTATTTGTGTGCTTTTCTCTTCACACGTGATCTAAACAGTCAAGTTCACTTTTTATTTAATAAAAACATGGAGAAATATTTCTGTGAATTTTTTAGGTTATTCAAAGTTTGATTGCTTTTGCTGTTGAACACAGTAAATTCAGAAAAAGGTGAGCCCAAAACTCACTGAAGACTAAGCAGAAATTTCTGTTGTTGTCAAATCACATTTACACCAAACCCTCTTTAACCTAGGGACATGTCTTTAACAATGCCTAAACTGACTTAAATCTTTACCATGTTTACCATGTTAAATATCTACCATGTACCAGTAGACATTAAGCTCTCACTTGTGAGATTTCATGGAGTTAACATCTTTATTCCCCAGTTTGTTATGCTTATTATTTACTTTAAAATTTTGACAGCAAATTCCAATGCCCTATCCCCACTTTTAAACTATCCTAAGGGATGAAAACAAACAAATTAATTTACACCCAACCCATAAGTTGACAGTCCTTTACAATGATGAGATGCTATGAGTTTTTTAGTGTCTATCCATTAAAATCACTTTTCACACAATTAAGCATGTAAGAGTCAATGTGTGAATTCCTATCACCAGCCTAAAAGGGAGCAATCAGAAAGCTGAGCCTCTTCTGCTAGCCATTAGTGATGAGTGTATCATGAGAAAAGTGAAATTATTTGAAAGACTAGTAAGAATCAAACACAGCCCAGATGTTTTAACAAAGCACACATAACAAAACCTACAATCCAAACTCATTATTACTTCATGTTGTGTTTGCTAACATAGAAAACCCCACTACTGCCACTCCTCCTTTCATCCAGTTATTGTGATCACTCAAGACCCACTTCACAGTCAAAACTTGGGAAACTATGAGGGCAGATAAAGAATGCCAGGAGGTTCACTAAAGGAGCTGTATTCTTAGCCAGCTGCCATGCCTTCTGGGGTGAAGTTGCAGCATTTGTTCCTTGACTGACTAAAAATGAGACAGTATCACACACAAAAAAATTCTCAAAAGAACCAGGTCCCAAAATATTTAAGTCTTAAAAAAGCATAAAAACACCTCAACTATTTTCTGAGTCTTCCTAGGTAGACACAGACCACTACTGCATCAAACAGAACACTGGTTTTACATTCTCCCAGCATAATTACACCTGATGACAACAAAGAGTTCCACACAGGCACATTAAAATGTTCTCATCATATGATGATTAAAAAAAAAAAATTTACTGCATACAACCACAGCTGCCTAAATTGCATCATATTGCTCCAGGATAGAACCAGCCTACCTCAGCTTCACCAGCAGAGTGTAGTAGCCTGCAAGAAGAAAGAAAATACTTTATCTTTGAGATTTCCTTTTACATTCAGTCTAAGAATATAAAAGCGAACAAAAACAACAACAACAAAAAAAGATAAAATACTCCAGACTATTTTACACAAGCTCCAAGCAATACTATGAGCAAAGAGTCTCTAGAGAGATTAGGATGCTTATACTAATTGTGTTTAACATCTTAACATTATATAAATAAGTCATGGGGCAACGGAATGCGCTTGTGAAATTACGATGGTTAGGATATATTCCCAAGAGTGTAAACATTTGAGTCTGGCAAGTTCTTTACTTGCATTGCCTCAGGCACCAATAGGTTTATCCTTTGCATGGTTAAAGTTGGGATTTCTCAATATCATGGAAAGCTCATGATGCCCTTCAAGAAAAAAAATCAAGCTGCTCTTGCAAAGTAACTTTGTCTAATGCAGAAAATGTCAGGTGTTTGGTTTTTTTTAATGTACAGAGTAAAGTTGGTCTTTCACAATGATTAAATTGGTGTGAAAATCCAGGTTAACAAGGGAGGAAAAATCTATATTCACCTACACGTTTGATTCACCTTTGCAGGCAGAAATCCATCAGATGGTACAGAGCTTTACCAAGGAACAGAATACTAACCAAGAGAAAAGATTAAAACAGAATTACGCAAACAATATGGCAAACACTTTCTTTGGGACCAGAAAAAAGATTTCTCAGACACAGTAATACTACAAAACCAAATAACAGCAGCAAGTAAGCACAATTTATAGCCTGTAAGTGTGACAAGAGAATAAGTTAAAGATACATGGTGGAAGGTCAGGTTCCTGGGAGAGGCCAGGTTCTCTCTTCCTCACCAAGCTGGAAACTGGCAGTGAATGGTATCTTTTCTCTGGAAAGGTAAAATAAATGTTTTATTTTTATTATATTTCATTTTGTGAGGGAATAAAATGGTTAATGGTTTGGCAGAATGGTTACACAACTTCTTCATTGACCAGATGAATACCCTTGAGCAAGTAATACCATTTGTGTATTTATCAATAAGCAAAATAGTTCATTGCAAGTTCCTTGAAGCAGAAGCTGTCCCCTATGTGTCTGTACAGTTCCTAGTATGGCAGTCCTAAATGGGTTTGATAGAGCACACTGTAATTCAGCTGATCAGTATCAATAAAGAGAGAATATCTGGCAACTGGTTATAAGACCAAGAGTTTCAAGTCACTTAAGCAGTGAGAATTCACAATGTTAGCAGCCTGTTTTCACTTCTTTTTTAATTACTTTCCCTACATAATTAAAGAGGTTACAGTTCAAAAGGTGTTAAGAGATTCTTACAGCCAGAGAAGTTTGGGAGATGTTGTTTGATTCCAAAATGCACATTTTGCTGCAGGTTGATAAAAGGACATGGGGTGATTCATGTCAGCAGAAATATGTCCCTCAGAAACCTAAGTCACTAGAAGGAGTATATTATTCCTATTAAAAGAAAACACAGGGAAAGTACTTCAGATCCCTATGAGTTACCTTTCTTCAACATAAGTCTTTCCATCCCAAATATCAAGAAACATCCCCAATATAAAGAACTTCTGGTCCAGTGCCTGGGTTATTTCCGCAGCAGGCCACTACAACAAAATTTCTGCAGCGTTGATGCTTTACTTCTCAAGCCAAACCAGGGACAATCACAGGAAGCTAAGAAATGTGTATTATGGAATGTCACTGACTTCTGATGGTTGGCTGTCAGCTCAAGAAAGAGGACAGAATGGTGTGTGACCCACTGAAGTAAACAGAGCTTTTGTTTTCACTGCAAAGGGACAAAAATTCACTCACTGTTTGATTGTCATTTCAAGAAAGGATCATCTAAAGAGAAGGATCCTATTAGAAAGATTGGAAATTTAAAACAGTTCAAGTAACAAGGCTCATGAATACCTCACTGTGTTCCTGAACATGCCAAATAAAGCCCAATTTCTTGGGTTTACAAACCAAGAAAAGAAATATGCTGTGGAGATGATCTATGAGGGGTAGTAGCTCCCTTGCAATTCATCTTCTCAGAAGACATTTTAGCTGGAAGAGAGTGAAAACAGAAGCAGAGTCACAGATGGGGAACCGTATCTTTCAGAGTCATTGTTCCAAGCTGATTTGGAGTCAATTATCTTGTTATGTTGAGGCTCTGGACAGAATTCAGATCCTGAGCGAAAAACCATGCGTATTCAACATCCCACCTCTTACCGATTGCTGGAAAATGATGCAGTAGTAGAAATAACATGACCTAATAAAATCCCGAATGGAATAAGGGAGAAGTTAAAGATCTAGTAGAACTGAAAAACCTGTGAAAATTAGGACAATGGATGGGGAATGTTCAGACACTGTTTGACCCTAATGTACAGATAAGTTATCAGTGAAATAAACTGGAACTTAGTCACAAATAATGACAGAAATCTATAACAAACTATTCCTTCTGTAAAAACTAAACCAATAAAAAAAAAAAAAAAGAATCAGAAGAGTTCAATACAAAGTTGAAGAGACTCACACACAGTCCTGGTTAGACTAATGTCTTACCAGTTGACACAGAAAACTTAATCCTAAGGTAGAGCTGAGCAGTCAAGCTCAAACCTGAGCTGCAGATAGTACTTTTAATTGCCTTCCAGATGCAATCAATCATCCACGCATGCTGTCATACTGTGGAAACAGCACTCGTTCAGGGAAAGCTTCGGGACCATGAATGAACTTCAAAATCACACTGTCAGTGTTTGGAAAGAACTCCTCAAAAACTGATCTTTCTACCTGAAAATGCCTCACACCATTCTGGTCAAAATATAATCCTGAGACACACACATCAGTGGTGGCAGACTTCAAGGTCAGTAAAAACTCCCTGAAAAGAGTAATATTCAGCGCAACCTTCCTCTGAGCTTCAGCCACAGTTAAATGGTGAAGAAAGTTGAGAAGCTGCTTTTACTTTGAAAGACAGCTTTTCCACATATTGCTGGACAGGTATGCCAATGGTTCTCTGGGACTACACAAATTAAACACCTAACATGTCTTACTCCATTTGGATTTTGTGCAGAACTCTCACACACACTTGTAGCCCTCTAAAACTGCCTTCAGACAGCACACATCCATCTACTGTGAAACAGTCACATTTCCCTGACACAAACTAACAATTGCCCCCCCCCAAAAAAAAAAAAATTATATATAATGAGAAGAGAAATGGTATTCTTACTTGGAGAATCAGTACAATGCATGCTCCTTGACTTGTCCCAGAAATTGGTCTTCTTCTGTCAGATATTCAGAATACAACATTACGTTGTAATGTTTAACAAGGCAACACTTGTTTGATGCACTTCTTTCATTCAAACTAAATGAATTTCAACTCTATTTCAAAGCTTACAATGTAACATTTTCCTTTTGGAAAGACTTCCGGTTCTTTTCTGGTTCTGTGTCTCCCGTCTACAGTTTGAAATAAGATTGCTTGAGTAACTCAGGTCTGTAGATGATGCTATAGGTGAAAACAGTTGCAGCCATTACTTTGTTATATTTTTACTGCTTACAAACAAAAAAAATTAAATTTGTGAAATCTTAACTCTTTAAAGATGGAATAAGCACTATTACAACAAGTACTTTTCATATGGACTTCGATGAATGGCTGGAGAAAAACACTATAAGAATAAAAGTATTTGGCTGGATTAGCAGAGAGCAGTGGGAGTAAATCATGTTCCCACACCTTTCTTAAAGCCTCCCTCCCTACTTACCTTCTCACTACTGCTTATTAAAGGCAACAACAATAGCAAATAACTTTCTGTAACAAGCTTCCCTGTCTGCCTGAACTGGAGAAAACATGCTGATCCTTACAAGAAAAACACAACACAACACATATCACTAGCCCACAAGTTTCTGCAGAAGTTCAAGGAAGAGGGGAAACGTTATCAAGGAAATGTTGGATGCATACCCTTACTTATCAGGGTGATGCATGCTGTGGAAGTTCTAGATGCCCTCATCAGAATCATTCTCTTAAGAAGCACATACAAAATAGATCTTCAGATGGCTTCCTCTCAGTGCTTTGAGAAGCACTTTTCCTGCGCTACTATTTATTTAAGTGCATCCAGACATGCTAATAGCAAATACATTGAGTACATGTTTAAAATAAATGACACAGCCAGACCATATAGAGCTCAATGATATATCACTTTTAAGAAGCACTTGGTAAAGTACTGCTTTCCCATAGCATTTGATTGTTACAGACATGCTCCCTTGTTTCTAAAATATTAATAAATGTCACAATTGATATTAAAATGGAACATTACTTGCTTTCTATAGCTGTCCTTGTCAACAGTAGTGGATTTTAACATTACAAAACCCCTATTTTATCATCGAGGTAAATGCCTTTCTACATACATATGCTAGTATTTTCCCCATTAAAATGCATAGTTTAGGATGATTTCTATTTGCAGGGGTGCTTGAAAATTACCTCTTTTTTTTTTCTTCTTTTGCATTTGGAGGAATAAGATGCTCTTTGCTAATGTTCATGAGAGAGCAGCAATTACTACCTATAGGGCTTTTTGTTCTCGCTAACCCAAAATATCTGTCTTCTGATACAGCACAGATAAACTACTGCTGGAAATCTATTTAAGTCTGATTTAAAAAAGGAACTGGAAAAGGAAAAACTGGGTAAACATGGCAGATTGTGCATTTATAGGATGATCTTATCCTCACTGCAATATAGCCATATATATGTCATAATATGCTTGAAGTGGGGCAACGGGGTCTGTTTCAGAACTGCATTATCTAAAGTACCATAAGGTATTTTTCTCCTTTCACAACTCATGATGAAAATGGCTGAAATTACTTTTCTTTACACATATATTCAGATACTGTGTCGTTTATCTGCATTTACTTAATATTCCAAGGAGATGGTAACTGCAGTTTAATATAAGATGATGTTTTAATCTACATTAAATATTGTAATAAAACTACATTCTTAAACAGATCTGTGGGACAGACATATCAGCATTTAATCATCCAGTAAACCAACAAATCATTCTGCCTTAAAATACACAGAGAGAAATAGGGGCTAAGATTTAAGCAAGTATGTGTTATATATTAACAGTCTCATTAAAACAAAAAGCTGGGTTATACGCAGCCTCCAACTGCATCAGATATAGAAGAAGACAACAAAAAATAAGCATGAAAATAAAGGAAACAAATTATTCTAAAGAGCTGGTACATTAACGCTGCATTGATTTTTTTGATGTGTTTATATTTTTTAAACTATATTTTAATACCAGTTAAGAATATGATTATTTACAGCACTTGAAGTGATTTAACTTTTTATGGCTACTTATTAAAAATGTGAAATGAAATATAAAACATTTACATATTAAGGCACTCAGTGAACAACCCAGTTCCTAATATGGCTCATTCGTTCTGGACATTTTGTATTCTATAATGTTAAGACAAAAATGAAGTTGAGACATAGGAATAAGGAATAGATATTCACAGAACCTCAACCAAATCTCCAAAACTGTAAGAAAGCCATTTCATCACAGAGCATACCCTGTTGTATTCCAGCATTGACATATCTTAACTCCTCTGAAAATGCTCAAGTCATGAAAGCATTTTACAGTAAGCCTTAGATGAAGAGAAAAAAAGGGAGAGCTAAACAGTTAAGTGAAGATGTTCAATACATGAAGTGTGTTCTGGGCCAGTAGCATTCTAGCTTCTTTTTGAATTGACTTCTACAGTTTTCTCCAGGTTTACCTGAGCCATACAATTCACCCAGGATCAGTTTGAGAGACACAAAAACAAACTGCAAAAAAGAGAGAATAGATGTGCTCATTGAAGAAGCATAGCCAAAAAGAGATTTCCATGTAAAACCAAAGTACTTTGTCCCCTCCTAATTAAAATGCACTTAAAAAACCTACTTATTGTAATATTATGATTTTTCATGAGAGAAAAAAAAAGAGTAACTATAAACATTTGGGAACTGATGGTTGGCTTATGGGAATGCCCACTTGAAAGTGTGTTTAAGTTGATATAAGTCACACATCATTATCACAGAATTTGCTGAGTTGAAAGGGACCCATAAGGATCACCAAAGTCCAACTCCTGGCCCTGCACAGGACCATCCCCATGAGTCACACCCTGTGCCTGAGAGTACCGTCCAAATACTTCTTGAACTCTGCCAGGCTCAGTGCTGTGACTGCTTCCCTGGGGAGCCTGTTCCTGTACCTGACCATCCTCTGGCTGAAGGCCTGTGAGTCATGTTGTGCAGTATGTAGGACAGCACAGGGATAGACATGTATAAAAACCCAAAACAAAAGCAACAACAACACAATAATAACAGCAACCCCCTCCAAAAAAACCCCAAACCAAATAGAAAACCAAACCCAAATGCTCCAGCATTACAATAGCATGCCAGTAAATGGAATGAAGAGGAAAGCTAAAGCTAAAATGGATTGAGAAACCAGTATCTTTTCATATCACAATGAGTGCTCAACTCTCTCTGTTATACTGCTTCTACAGATAAAATAACTTCCAGTACAGTCAAACTGATAACACTGCAGGAAGACTGAAATATTTGTAAATAATTGATGAAATGGAAATTTTATATTAAAGAGGTCAGGAGATGATAATTAAAACAGAGTCAGCTGAAGGTCAGTAGGAGGTAATTGAACTGTAAGATCATGATACATTCACGTCCTATTGCATATAGTCCATATTGTTGTAACACTTTCACCTGATGGGCCAAGGCATTCTCTCACTCTAGTAGTTTGGCTATATTGTTTATTTTCTTGAGGGTTGAAGAAAAAACTTCATTCTTTTCAAACTATTTAAGGATGATTAAGACACTGAAAACCAGAACAAGACTAGTATGTGGAACATTACCAGAGATGCAATAAGTGTTGACTTTATGACACCAGTAAGCCTTTAGGACCTGGGGAATCCCAGCTTGCCTAAAAACCCCTCTTCTCATGTAGACATGTACTACAGCAAAATTATCAAAAGAAACTCTCACGTGATCTATGATGCTTTCCCTGCTGACAGACTAGATGATATTTTGAAACAGAGAAACTATATGCAATGGTAACCCTTCTGTACCACAGAGAAGCATGGAGAGGGGGCAAGAGAGTCAAGGGAATCTGTTCTTCTCTATTTGTATTCTAAAATAAGTTTTGCAGACTAAGAATAAACCAAGGGAAAAGGAAAATAACTTGCCAGATGAATTTACTGCTCATTAGCTGGAGTTTTTACAGACTCTTATACTTTATTCCCTAAAGAATACAGGCTTACATACACAGCCCAAAATATCTGCAGTTTCAGCCTCACAAAAGATGGAGAAGTCACCTAATCATATCTGGAAAGAACAAATGCCCTTGCCATATAGTGCTATACTGAAAAGGAACAAAACATCATAAAAATAAATTCTGTGACTCTTAACTGATAAGTGACATCTCCCATCATTAAATCCAAACCTAGTTTGTCACAATGGCCCATACCAAGCACAAAAGCATGCAGTGCACTTGACATGAGAAACCTGGCAAAAGGAAGGCTGAAATCACGTGGCTGCTCAATCCCCTTCACTGATGGCTGAGGAGAGGCTCCATTTGCAGAAGAGTCTGAAGTTCCACCCTGAAAAGAGTCTCTCTCCAAAAAACTAAGCAAAACTTACCCCTTTCTTTAAAAGCAAAACAAACAAAACTGAGACAAACAAAAAGACAGCCAGATGAGAAAAAAAGTTTATCAAGCACACTTCTGGTCAATACTGCTACAGTTAAAATGATCATACAGATGAGTATAGAAAATTAAAATACACTTTCTCTGCTGAAGGATTAACTACTGCATCTGTTATCAGAAAAAGAAAGTGTGGCTACTCAGTTATAGGCTGTCACCGATTGGAGAAAATTGTACTGAAGTCATCCCACTGCCCAACAGAGAAATTTAAAACAGATATACCACAGGAAGGGAAAGTGGTCATGGTATGAACATCTCAGTCTCTACTATAAATTAATTTTCATAAAGCAACCACTGGAAGAGGGATAGTGCCACAGTTGTTTCTCTTTTATTGGAGGTTGTTTCTCTTTTGTGCTTTGAGATTCTCACTCCTGGCTACTGTCACAGTCCCTCCTGGCTGTATTTGGCAGGTAGGGCCCACCACACCCTTTAACCTTCCCTTCAAAGTGCCAGTGGTTTGTAAAGAGCATGGTTTGTAAATGACACAACAGCTCAAGCAATATCAAGGGGGCAGCGGGGTGTCAGGGATTGACAAGGCTATGTACAAAGGAGATTTCCCTCTTCACTTATTTCACAATTGAATTGAATTTTGTGATTAAGTACAATATATTTGAAGGGAATGACAAACTAAGAAATCCCTTCTCAAGCTCATTTTTAGATGTTACTTGTCTCTAGCAATGCAACTCTGATTTCTTTCGGTCTGCATTGTACGTGGCAAAAGTGAACAACAAAAGTCAAAATAGCCAGGTCTTCTCATACCACTTTTACAAAGATACTGAAAAGTCTTTCATATAATTTGAGCAATGTGGAGATAACCTGGCAATGCTTGAGCAATAATGCATTGTATTTATAGGCAGTTCTTGAACAATGAGATCCCAGATATGCTATTATTTTTACTTTCTAATAACTTAGCTCCATTTTTCATCTACTACAAGTGGATAATTTTCATTAATTCATTTGCATCACAAATCTAAACCTTTCCTAGTTAAACCTCTCATATCACTTTTGATTGGCTCTAATATTTCCCAACACAAAAGAAAACAAATTTGCCTAGTGTTCCGGATTACAAAAACAATATATTCAGTCTACAAACCTCAAATGAGGGTAGTTTTCAATGAAATAGGCATTTTGAAAATCTCTTAAAGGATTTGCAGATTTAAAAATACTTCACAGTCAAATCTAGTGGCTCCTGTTTGGCAACAGTAACAGTGACACGATCCATGCTGTATGAGATGTTGTTTTTGTAAGTGCCTGAAGGCTATTCCTTATACTATCATTGCTACCCTTTGACTGGGCCTTCTCCAACAGAGAGCTCCAGTATAATCATTCTAAATGAATAATAGTAGTTAATTCTGCATAGTAAATGTGGGAGAAACAGCATAATCAAGACTCAGATATTTAGTAACAGATTACTAAGTAGTTAGGTGCTCATTCCTGTATCTCACAGTATGGACCTCGTGCAAAGCGGCTTATAAAGACAAAAATGAGGACATTGAAGATCTGAGCTGCAGAGTACTAAAGCAAGAGCAAATGCAGACCTCTGTTCTGCTGTGTTTTCATCAAGGAGAGAAAAATGCACCAATTTCCCAGCATTCACTGGAAGAATAAATACCTCCATATGCTAACCTGTCCCATAGGGGACCTGCATTTGACTGCCCACAGAGCCCCAAGCTGCTTCTGCTCCCCTGACTTGTCTTTTCCCGAGTCCTGAATTCTTATAGTAGGTTCAAAAGAAAAAGCCTTCAAAAGCTGATATCTCAGTTAGCTCTGCATGCAATAACAAGATTATTTTCAACAAGCCAAGACTGAAAAGGAAGAATCACCATTCTCTGATAGCTATCCCAACCAAACCTATTAACTCTAGACTCGTACCTCTGCATAGAAGGTTATTTGTTACAGCACTGAGGCCGCTGTGGCAGAAGTGACTGACCTTTCCATTACAGTGTATTTTTGCTAAGCTACACAACAGCAAAGACACTGCTTAGAACATACACCCAAAAGCCAGGACAACTCAACAAACAAGTCAGGTGCATGGTCACAAGTCAAGAAACAAGAAAGGGCAAAGCCTGGGCTCTTGCAAGGAAACAAGACAAGGAGGGCAGGGAAGGGAGCTCAGGCCCCTGAATTCCTGGTTCATTCATCTTCCAGCTCCCGGTTGTGAAAACATGCCCTCAGAATTAGGAGAAAGGAAGTACTGCAGATAGCATCTTTGACAGCTGGGCTCTTTGCAATCAGACTCACAGGCAAGAGGGAAGAAATCAGAGCCAAGTAGATAAACCCTGGTGGGTTGTAATACAGACAAGACCAAAAAATGGGTGGATATAAAACTTTTCAGAAAATTCCAATACATGCAGTTGTTTTCATCAAACTTGCCTTGCAGCTATTGCATCTTAAATATTGTGCTACTAACGACCTGCGAGTGAGAATGATTACCAGCACACTGCAACTAATGTCATTTATTTTCCCTGTCTAAACAAAGTGCAATGCAAAAAAGGTAATCAAACAAACAACCTTAACTGTGAAAACAAAATTGGATTTTTAAAATACTGGGTTTTTTATTAATCTGAGGTGATACTACTGAGCCGAAGATTGCCCTTTCATTTACAACAAATGTGCTTTCTCAAGTTAACATTCACTATTTAACAGAACAAAGAATTATTAAAGAAATCTACTGTATTTCAGACAAAAGCTATTTTTTATCATGAAGTCATAAAACGCCATGAAAGAAGTTTACAATAGAAGCATTGACATCCCCTTAACTGCAGCAGCTCCAGCTAAGGCAAATGTAATGGGGAAAAATTTCAAAGACAAGAATCAAAGTGTTTTATCAAGGTTGTTCATCCTATTACAATCTCCATTTCTACAAACCTTCTAATACACAAAGTCACCTGCTGGACAGAAAGCTGTTGGTATGAATCTGTATATAAAAGCACTTTTCAGTTACTGTCTGTGCCTGAAATATGAATAAGATTTCTACAGTGGAATTTCTTTTTAATGAATTTTGGATTAAATGATGGTTCTAGTAGGTTGAGCTTGACAATTTTTTTTTTTTTTTTTTGATATACAAAATTGTATTCTTTATAATAATAAAAGCCATATTCTGGTCTCGAAAATACAGTCAAAGTAAAGCCACTGAAATGTCATATCTTCGCATAGTTTACACTGCTGAGGCTCAAATCAGAATCTGATTCTTCAATCCTTGAATGTTGCTGTTGGTCTGATCTTGGAAATACTGAGAATAAGCTAAATACAGCCAAAAGTACTTATATCTGAGCAGACACGCATTTTGTAATGTGCAAAGATTTGCAGGAATAAAAGGAAAGATATTTTAATGCATTGTCAAACTGATAAAATAATTTTGAGAATTCAAAATTATCAGAATAAATGAAAAAATTAACTACTATCTTCTATCAAATCTGTTTGAGTTTACTGATATGTAGCATAGTCTCACCAGAGTCCATACTGTCAGTAAGATCCCACTGGATTTGTTCTTATGGAGACATATTAATTAAAAACCAGATTAAAACACTGCAAGTTTCATTTCATTAAGCTACAGAAAAGCTAGTGAAATATTTCTGAGAATTACTGCACATTTCTTATTTGTACAATAGAAGTAAAGTATTCCAGCAGATCCCATTAACAAACACCAAACAAAAAGCATCATTGGTTCATGTATTTGGCTAGACCCACTTACGCTGTTTCTCAGCATAAGACAATGGTATCTAGAGAAATATAAGTACACAATAAAATTATCTCTTCACCCAGTTGTCCTGACAGAGCCATTGTGTGACTGAGTTGGTCATGTCTTCTATCGTGAGACAAGTTTTCCAAATACATTAGCTGCAAGATTTTAGAAATATGTGGGACTAAAAAAAGCCCAAGGAAGGGTAAAATACATTTTAAAAGAAATAACTGGACTTTCTAGACTTTGTTTCATATTCACTAAAGGAAATGGATGAGCCAAACATCTGTGCTTATACAAATCCTCTAAGATAAATCTATTTGAGAGAGAAGACTTTTTAAAGCTTCTCTAGAAAAATATGGAATATTTTACTGAAAGTTCTTCACCTCTATAATTTGGTTATGAAAAGTGGTGTTCTCTTACCCATATGAATCAATCATCTCTAAATTCAGAAGCCTAAAAGCACTGTTTCTTCATATATATCAACACACCTAAGCCAATGTTTAAAGAGTGAAAGATTTTTTACTTGGATCAAGAGAAAATTTTTAGCCAAGGTTATTAATCTCAAATTCCCAGATACTAAGCTGAGCATTTTTCTGTTAAACAAAACATTAAAAAGTGCAGTTTCATGATTCTATGAGAGGGAATGGTTCAGATCAACATTTTTTTCAATTTTCCCATGAGGAAAATTAAAATTATATATACCATTCAAGCAGAATTATCCCAGCTTGAAATACTGCAATACAATATTGCAAAATATTCTGAGTCAATGGAACATTTTGTTTAAGCTACCAACAGAGCTAGTGTCCCACAGAAGCTCTCTGAAGTGTGCATCACCAGCTTGTTCTCACTCTCAGCTGATATCTGTTGGCACTTAGACCATTTGTATGATGCCAAAGAGTGCTGTCACTTGTGAGAGACCAGCACATGCTTCACAGATATTTAAGAGTTCTTTTCGTGCTCTGGTTCTCATGGTTGCATTTTAATCTGGTTTAAATCTTTAAGCATAGAGCAACAAGAAGTCCTGTGGGACTTGGCAAGATGAATGTCTGGATGTTACCACACCAAGTGGCAGGTGACTGGCAGAAATTCCAGTATATATGTGTACAGTTACAGGCACAATGCCCAAAGTATTGCAAATCCAAAGCAAAGGCCAAATTTTCCAAACTCTAACTGTGCATATGATTATCTATTTTAAAAACACCTCATTCTCCAAAGAACTTGTACTCCCTGACCAGTGTTCTCTGAAGTTGTCCTTGACATGGAATATTCTATGCAACATCTCACCCCTTCCAAGGATATGGTCATATATAATGAAGAAGGACTTTAATTAAGATTTCCCCCTTCGCAACAAATCAGCCACGGACCAGCTGCACCACTGTTGGCTTTCCATGATCTTTGCTGCGAGGAAGACATGCCAGACACGTAAAATTTTGCCAAAGTAGAAAAGAGAGGCTTTAGGGAATCGGAGTGCATCCTGCATTTCTGAAATATATTTCTTGTTCATTCTGTACAAAAAAAAACTTTGTAGAATTTGCTGACAATGGTTTTTCTCACATGGGCTAATTCAAAATTCTAGTGAGTTTATTTTTTCCTCCTGTTTTTTTTTTGTTACCTTATCTCTTCCTTAGCCCATCTTCCTACATTCCTTGGGACTCTTTTTGAAAAGAAAAGGAATCTAGTAAACTGAGAAACTTGACAGCCATCCACCAACTTGTATCACTTACCATAAATCAACAGATCACCTATTATGGATCACAAAAGCAAAGAAAAAAAAAATAAAAACCTTTAAACAATTACTTGGTCCTGAAATTGATAAGCAAAAATATGAAACAGGTTATAGACACCACCTTAAAACTGCAAAAGCACATTGCATTGCAACCTCAGTTAAATTGCTTCTTCACAGGTAAGGAAAAAATGCAGATGCACGTATAAGGGTACAGCTCCTGTTTGGGGATGGATCTGCAACTTAGTAACAGAATGCAGCAACAAGACCCCAAACAGGAAAAGAGAAGCTCCATATTACTGTGTCTTTAATTTACTTTCAAATCAAAATTATTAGCCCTAAGTTCAAGATGTCAACTGATACAGCTGCATTATCAGAATCAAACTTTCTGACCAAAAGCAACAGGAAACCACACAGTAGAAAACCCGAGTCCCTAAACTTGCACCTGCACTTTTGTCCTTATGATTACCCATGACTGCCAAAAATACTGGCAGTGTGCAGCAGAGTTCATATGCATGAACATACTGAGAAAGCACATGGACTGTCAAAGAGTTCTTTTCAAGCACAGCACATTTTAGCATGGGTGTCTTGCAGGTGCACTTCACAAGATTAAAGTGTAAACATATGCAAGCATTTAATATCACACTTCATAAAGAAACTGTTTATACTGATAAAATTAATCCTGTTTGCAAATGTCTGACGATCACAAGAACTATCATGTTTTGTATCAGAAAGGTCCATGGTTGAAAAATATTATTAAGAAACCGGGAAAGTACAGAATAGCATGTATTTCCAGAAGGATATTATATCTGAAAGCAGAGGCAGGAATTACATCTGAAAACTGCATTTTCTTTAAAATTCACAAAATCAAACTTATTCATTACAGCACAAATTCCATTTGAGCCTATTCACATTTCATATCTCCACCATACCCTCTGACAGGGAATTCCATAATTTAATTAACCATTTATGAAACAAATATTTCCTTTTGTTGGTTTAAAACTGTTGAATTATTATTTTATTCAATACACCTTCAAACTTACATTATCAGAACTAATAAAAAATACTACAAAGCTACAAAGAAGCTCGCAGCCTGAGACAGGGCACAGAGGCCCTGCAAGGAGCTTGAATCTCCTGGAGATACCAGACCGTCACGAAGACCCCCTGCGTCTTCATGATATGATGTGGTGGAACGACATTTGTCTGGGGTGACGTAGTCCACGGAGGAAGACCCCTTTGTCTGCGTCAAGGGGCCGAGGGAGCTTGGATACCTCCCTCGTGAGTACTGGCAGAATCCAACTATCAGCTGCTGCATGCATGTGGAGAGGACAGATTGCTGCTGTAGAAGAGACTCCTGCTTTGAGACTGGAAGGGATCTGTTCTTCTTCCCTCCTGGACTTTTATTTGGAGGGGAGAAGAGATCTGATCCATTGTAAATACTATATGTCATGGTAGAGAGAGTTGTGATCGTGTGTATAATGTGTTATAGTATTTATTTGTACAGTCATTGTAATATATTCCCTTTACCCCATTCTGAGTTTGGTTGTGTTTTGTCTGGAAAAACCCATCTCACATTGGGTTGAGATGTGGGAGGGGGAAGGGAGCTAGGGAATTGGATTTTGAGCTATCTCAAACCATGACACTTTCCTACACCATTTGTCACTTATTAGACCTTTACCACAACCCTAGTCCTCTCTTTTACAAGGAGGAAATATATAATGATTTAACTCTTCCTCAACAAGAAACCCTTCCCCGTCTTTACTGCTCTTGTTATTTGTAGCTCTTCTAGTTCCTTTGAGAACTTTTACCACTCTTGTCTAAATATTCAAGATAAAAATGTAACCTAGATTTCAAAAGGATTACACTCATTATTTTATCTTAGTTTTTCCCTGGGTGTTTTGTAGAACTGTATTTTCTTCTTTAAATGTTGCAGAGGTGACAACTTTATTGAACTAATCACAACAATGCCAATATCTCCCTCCTGAATAGTAACTACTAAATCAAAATGCATATTTAAATACATTAGTTCCTTTGCATTTACCACAATTGAATTTCAGCTGCCATTCTGCTTCATAAAAAACATGTTTTCCTTCTTTAGAGTCAGCTTTAAATTTGAGCATTAAAAAAAATTTAATCAAGCAACAAACAGCCTGTACCTCATAACTAATCAGCCCTTTCCAAGATTATTTACAAGCATGCTGAATAGGACGAATATCTGAGAAGCTGGATTTAAAATCCTCCCTTCGAAATTCAGTGAAGGTACAAAGTTTGGTTTGGTGTGTTTTGACTTAGATGGCAAATCTTTCATGTTTTTCACAGATTTTATTCCACATAGGATTTTAAATGTTAGAGCTAGTAAAACATGGGAAATGTTTTCAGAACAACTCACTTGAGCAGAATCAATTTTGATTTTAACTGTTTATGATATATTACTAATTTTGGGAATTTTAACATATCTCAGTAAATACTGAATTTTTACTAGGTATTAGTAATTTCTTTCTTTTTTTTTACCAAAGAAAAGTAATTTATTGAAGAAATTAGCCCAGAAGTGAAAAAGTTTCCTAGAAAAAGTCATATAGCCTAATCATAGCAATTAAACCACTGACATACCACAAAAACTCTGTAGCTCAAATATAGATTTTGAATATCCAAAACACACACTGAGTAGATGCCACAGATTCTCTGTCTCTATGTTTGGAAAAGGAGTTGATTTTTTTTAAAGTTCATCACAAAATATTTAACTATTCTTCAAATGAAAGGTATGCATTGTTGACTATATTATCTGTGTCTGTAATCAATCTGACCAACTTCAAACACCACTCAGTTCTTTGGCTGCTTGTGTAACCCACTTAGTGGAAGAAAATTTCTTCAAATACAGAACAATAACTGTTATAAATATACTAGTTTGGGAGAGAATAATGAAAAAGAGATGTTTAAAAGAAGAGATCTGCATTTCCAGACACAGTTTTCAAAGTGGTATCCTTCTGGTCAGTCTCTGTGCACTGTAACAGACTATAATAACCCGCAGTCACCTCATAAAGGTTAAACTTGAGATAATATTTTCCTTTTCAGAAACAACTGGGGATAATCATATGCTGCTCCCAAAAATATGAAACTTTCTGATGATGCAAGTAACAATCAGAAGTGGTCATTTCTAAGCCTGTGCCCACTTAAGAATCCTGTCTTGACAGCAAGTCCTACTCAGAACAAATGTACTTTATTGTTAATAGTAATTAATTCTCATCTTACACTCCCATTAGATTGTCTCTGCAGTAGTTACGTAGGTTTGCTCAATGCCCTAATTTTTCCTCACTCACAGCCATTTTAAATAAGCTTTTTGAAACCTGTGAGCTTTCTGAGCTGAGGAATTCCTTTTCTTCTGAATATGTGTGCTTGTCTGGCATTTCTATCCAAGCTTCTACAGCTCTGCTTAAGAGTTAAAAAGTGTAAAAAAATTGAAATATGTTAATATAAAAATGAAGACTGGGATTTGTCTTACCATATTAAGAAGATTAAGCAATGGCTAGATAGTTCTGGACCATCTAGGGTTTAACTTCTACTTGTCAAAGCTGCTTTCTCATCTCTATAAAGACAGTAGATTATAACCCTTTTCCAAGGTCAGACTATGCTGTCTCTGGAAGTAAAAAACATGAAAGAGATTTATTAGGTAGCAATATATACCTATGCATTTTATCTTTCTGCAGTCTAAACACCTAGAAGATGTTTGAAGCAGAGTTTAAGAAGAATTCAAATGAATTATAAATTATGATAAAGTCCAAATTGATTCAAAACTGATGGGGTTGCATCATTTAACATTGTCAGTAATGGTGAGTGCCATTTTTAAACATTACCTTCTTTTTTGTTTGAACATGTGTCATATAACATCTGTTAGCAAGATATGGGCGTACATCAGAATAGATTTCAATTGGAAGATCACCATAAGCATGCTTGATGTTGCAATGAGCTTTTACAACTGTAATCAGTTCATAGGAAGTAGTCAAAGTATGAAGAACCATCTCCACAGCTCTTAATGGCCAGATACATGGTGTTTATTCCTACAGATGTGTATACACACACACATCTCTCTCCGTAGATAAGTGACCGAAAAAAAAAAAAGAAAAAACTAAAAGTAAGGTGGTTTTTTTCAGAGTACTTTAGAGGAAGATAATGGCTGACAGCTACATCAAGAATATAGAAAACAAAGTAATTCAATGGTATATAGCCCTGTTAAACAAGTCACTGGCAAAATACCAAACCAGGGACATTCCCAAGGATAGAACACTTTACGGTACATCTGTAGGCATTAATAATAACAATGCAACATCACTGTCAATATTGTCATTCACACCATTTCTCCTATGGTATCCCAAAGGCAAGGTCAAAGTTACAATGTCCATACCGCTTTGTGCCACACATCACCTTTCATACAACTGGAGCATTACAACTTTCTGCAAACAGAAATTGTGTCTGAAATGTTAGCATTGACCAACGCACTCTTGCTCATTTATTAAAAGAGAACAAATCTTTTTAGGCAAAAATTAAAAAACTTCGCAGATAAAGAACACAGACAGAAAAATCTGTTCCCCAGTCTTTGAGATCTTTCTTGTTATAAAAAGAACATATTCAAAGCTTTAAGAAAAATTCTGGAGGCACACTTCCCACAATGGTGTCTGTTTTCTTCTTTACTTGCAAGCACTCAGAGCTAGATTTGGAAAAAAAGGGGGGAAAGTACCAAACCCACTCAGCAGATGACATAAAAACTGTCCCCATGAATAAAATGAATCAAACATGTAAGATTGTTTTCAGATAAACCCAAGCAGCCTGTGTTTATTATGAAAGTGTCACACTTACACAATTAAGAGTTAAGCTATAATTTATCATGCACTTGGTAATCTAAAAATCAACCTAGACAGCAGGTTCCGATACCAAAAGTTGCATTCTACCTCTTGATTGGCCTATGCTTGGCTCTGGTGGGCACCAACACTCCTCCAGCCCTGGGCTCGCAGCTCTCTGCAACCCAACACTGCAGGAGCAGGTCACAAGCATTGTTCACTCCTGCCTAACATTGCAAGTGCAAGATTATAACGCTGAAAGTCCACAGCCCTTATTTTTTTCAGACTTTGGTTTATTTTTCTGGAGGTTCTCAAAAAAACTACTGAGGATTTTTATGTAATAAAAGAAAAAAAAAGCAAAAAATTACAACTTTCCCTAATTCTCAATCCTGAAAATTCTTCCCCAGTTGTATTTGAAACACTAACCTTAAGGAGGTACTCAGACATGTACGTGTAAGCAACTGTTTGATATTTACAGATCAAGGAACTCAAGAGTTCCGAATTGATAGAGATATTCTTGTGGCAGTACTGATGCAGCTAGAATGAAAACCCTACCTGTCCATTAAATTTGCCCCTAATAGAAGTAGACCTATTCTAATAGGTTGCAGAAAATTGGAAGCACCTTGGGAAGATGAGATTCCTCTGTTGAATGTCACAATACAATGCTGTACATAGTGGAGGAAATTGTTTAAAGTGCTTTCTATCTATTTGTAATTTCTTGCTCTTTCCGTGGTGGGATGCAGTTTTGCCTATCATGCTTTGCTTGAGATCTGTGTTCACCCCAGCTCAGAATACTTCCATAATGTGTCATTTTGGATGATGTACTCATCGTACTGTAAAGATCCTTGGAATCAAATTCCCATGAAAAATGTCATCCAAACCCCTGTGTATTGTTTAGGTTGACACAGGCTATTTAAATGGTAATAGTTGCAAATGTTCGCATATGGTATTTCTCCTGAATGTGCTATCGACTCTCTCTCTCTCTGACATCACCACCACCAGCTATCTCAAGCTGAAGGTTAAACAAAAAAATCCAAAACATCTTTAAATTGGATTAACCAATACGATCAAAGCTTGATGGTATCATAAACATCAGTATATCTGCAGAATGGGTCTTGAAATCTCTAAATAAAGTCAGGTGTACATCCTTTTCTACTTAGGGATCTTAAATGTTGTTTGAACTTCAGGTTTAGTCTGGCAAAAATTAATAAAGGATTGATTAGCCTGAAAAAAAACAAGGAAAAATTACAGGTTCAGGTAGACCTTAGAAAGAATATTGTTGAAACTAACCGCATCTACCAACCTAACCTAACACATTTTATATAATTTAGTCCTTAAAAGCAGATTTTGGCACAAAAGAGTAAATAACATTAAGAGTATACTAAACTGAAAGCTCTTAACTTTTCCTGTTGATACTGGATTAAAAAAAAATCCCATTATTTTTTTCTATAACTTATTTGCAAACAGATCTAGTCCCTTCACATATGCACTAAAAAAAGAAGATTGAAAGGAAAGCTACGTAGTAAACCTTTCACTAAAGTCCCCTCGTGTTGAAATCTCAATGAAATGAGAACACCTCTAAAGACAGCAGAATCATTGACAAGATTATGATCCACCACACTGGAAAATTCATTTACCTACAGTGACTCAAAGGAAAAGTTCACCTACTGAAAAACGGCTACCTGCAGCAATCATACATTTTAGTGATTCTATCCCATACACATGGAAAGACCAGCTGTATTTAGTTTCCTTAATTCATGTACTTAATATATGTGGAATGTATTTTTATAGGCCTCACATGCACAGCCTCATTAAGAAAGAGACATGTACATAAACAGAAGTCTAAGGAACACGGAGTCAAGAGGTAAAGAGATTATCAAAAGCAAACAGTCAGCCAGGGGCCTTACTTGAATTCTTGAAAGCCGTCAGCCTTGAAAGCCAACATTTGCCTTGCCAAAAGAAATGTCATCAGATGGTCTTATAAAGAAAATAAAAAATAAATTGGAGATTAAAACTTGTCTTTTTTTTTTTTTGTAGTTCCATACTAACACATCAGTATTTCTGATCTCATTCATGACATAGTATAATATATAAATGTAACATGATAAGCTTCAAAACTGCTGACTTAAAATTCAAAACCCATTTTACACTTTTGAGTCAAATGACTTTGGAAGAAGAGTGTGTTTGCTGGGCGAATTTCAATGACTTTTTCCAATTTTAATACAACTGCATTACAATTACCATATTTGCAAAACAAAGAGCACAAACCAGAAAAGCATGAAAAGAAATGGATGATGACATTTGCATTTGCACAGTACATTCAGTGTAAGTTTGATTCTTTTCCTACTCAGCATCACAAATGTATTTTGAAACCTCAATGTAGTAAGTATTACGCGTTTATTTGAGGAATTTCATTTGCATTTAATTTGCCTTCAATGGCTGAACAGGATATTAATTCTGGAGGCTTGTAATCATTTCTTATGAAATAATACTATGATCTAGACATGAGAGATCTCCATATTTTTACAACATTTTTCACAAAAAACCTATCCTGCTTTTATTACATGCATGAAAGTAGAAATTCTTAGGACAAAGTAATTTCATTTCTTAAAAAACATGCTTCATTTTTCTGAATTTCCCTTGAAAGTGATTTTAATGTAGAAGACTACAGATTTTTTTTTTCATTATCAGAGATTAATACATTGATATTAGTAATAATATTGCATGCTAGATCTTCTTCAGTGCTGGGGATCTTCAAAGCTCTCCAGGTGTCTGAGGCTCATCAAGTACTGAGAAACCTTCACCTCCAGCATAGTGATTAGAAGCATAACCCAAAGAAACTTTATTATTCCATGACAGCCTTTACTAGTATACAGATTTCAGGTTCTGGAGGCAAGAAATCCCTGTCACTGGTGGTATAACACCACTGATTTGATCACTGACTCAACAGAGTCCTAATAGCTGGAGGACTTGGCCATTTTAACAACCAAGAAAGATATAACAAAGGATTATAATGGAAGAAATAAATCTTACTATATTTGAAGATGGAAGAGAAACAGATATACAGAAATGGAAGATTGTTCCAAGAATTAATGCAGCTATGAATTTTGTTATGAGAAAAAAATAGGACCTCTACAGAGAAGAATTCTGCACCAACACAAGAGTGCTGTATGAACAAGGCATCACCTCTGACCAAAGCCTTATAGAAACAACTGGGCAGACGCTGAGAGAAAGCATGGTAATCCTAATTGTCCTCACTACACTTGATTTCCTTTTTTTTTTCTTTAAATTTACCTTTCCTACCACAATGGAAATGGTACTAGACAGGAAAATAGGAGCAACAGGGAGAAACCTGGGTTAGATGAAACATATTTTCATTGCAACCAAGATAAAAAGCTTCAAATTGCCCAAATATCATGGAGATGAATAATAGGAAAATAAAACAAGTACTTAGCTACATTAGATTTAGCAAAACTAGAGGGAAATTAAAGCTAAAGGGGTTGCACAGGCAGAACAAGAGAAAACAATGAAGCGAGATTATACAGTGTAGTACATGTCAGGAATTTACTGGCAAGCAGAGAACCATTTGGTCAAAACGGCAGTGGTAGCAAAATTATCCTACTACAGTCAGAGAAAAAAAGCAAGGGCAAAGGCATGGTTGAAAAGCTTCTTGCTAATATCCCAGAGTTGGTTCCTCCCCAAGAAGGGGAGGGAAAATCCTCAAATTTAAACCCCTCTGAGCCTCTTATTTAAAACACAGTCAATCCTGTACACAAATAACACATAAAAATCCAAGATCTTCCAGTTTAAATGGGGGTCAAGCATCTCTTCAAGTGCTTTGAAGACTTTTATTACAGAAGTATTTAATAAACTACCATGGGATGCAGTTCTCTTAGAGACTGTAAAGGGCATGTACCCAGATATGCAGTAATGAATTAATTAGGGACTTCCTTTTGGGAGAAATCGACGAATTTAATTATATATGTAAAGCTGCAAATGTTCCTGAAGAATTGACCATTTTTGTGGATTCTCTGTCATCATGCTAAATGCAGCAGTACTGGTTCCTAATACATAAAAAGAGACAGAGCTGGTATTCATGATGGTAACTTTTTCAAATATTGGCCACTGGGAGTCATGTTCAGTTAAGAGATTTGTGGTCTCACGAATTTCAACAATTAAGAGAAAAATTAGTTTGTGACATTTAGGCTTTGAACGAGACTGTCTAACAGCTGAATTCAATGGATCATTTAATTCAGTTCTTAGGATCTGAAATAGATAAAAGTTCAGTGTACTCAGAAAACACTCAAACATAGTAGGCATTACTTTTGATAGCAAATTCATCAGTATGGATGGTCTAGCTAAGGATTCATTAAAAGGAAATTCTAAATTGTTGGCCATCTCTTAGCAATGGATAGGAATATATACGGAAGCAATTTCTGATGGGTCTATGATGCAATTTATAACTGTATCATTTGACTTAAACCTCTTTACACAACAAGAATTGATTCCAACTACTTTTACTGCCTTTTTTTTTTTTTTTAAGAGAGAATTCATTACTTCTTAAAGACCACTTAAAAGATGTGGGAAGGAAATCCCACATAATTTGAAGAGGCTGCCGTTAAGAGTGGGAATGATTGCATTCATAAAGTTGTTCTGATCCTATACCTGATTTCAGTAACGCTCCTTTGTAAATTCAGGGATCCACCCACGCTGACATACACCCACCGAGTTGCAAAGCTTATGTAACTTCCTAATTCAAGGACTACAGGATGTTGGCAGTTTTCATTCCCTAGAGCATTTTTTTCTTTTCTGATTAAAATTCAGCTCCTATGAGAAACAGAATTGTATATTATCAGACTGTTCTAGGCAGAATATGTAGCACCTTCACAGCTGAGTAGAATAACACAAAAAAACAGCTTAAATTTTGAAAATCCATCTGCATCTCTCTCTTTGTATTCAGCACTAAAATCAAATCATCCACTCTCAACATTACAGTAAGTTGGACTTAAACAAAATTGCTTCAAAACTCAGTCATGTCTCAACCACATTCAGATCACTGTTTTTTATAACTGTAGCCTGGTCACACATGATTACAAAAAGTCCATTTAGTAGCTCACTGCAGAGACTGTCAGTCTGTCATCTGCTCCACAAAAAAATTTCCAGGCACTTAGATTACTCAAGTGGTAGATGCGCAGAGTCAGCCCTAGCCACCTACTCAGCCTCCCACCCATCCAGGGTGAATTCCCCATCCCAAGGAATTAAATACAGCCTTGAACTGACTGACTGCATGGCCTATGAGCTCTTAATCAGGACTTGTAATTAACTTGACTGTGGGAAGATTAGCACAAAACAAAATAGTTGTGATGTTCAAAGGCAGCACAATTATCCCACCAACTACCACTGTGACTACGCTAGCAGCATTTGCGAAACACAGGCTTGGGGAGAAGAAATGAACACAAAATTACTAACTCATCTTGGGGCTTCTGGCTAGGTCAGCATGTGTACACCAAACAAGGAACTGTCCTGACAGCATCACTCCACTCAGGGATCTCACTCTGCTTTCCAGAGCAAATCTCATTAGCAATATCATCTAACACCTAGTGTAGATGACAAACACAGATTTTCTGCTTGTCAGGATCTACTTTTTACATGAGAAAGAGTCATTACTGTTCAGAAGGAGTTTGTCCCACATGTTTGTCCCATGTAACAGCAACAATAATCCTGACAGAGCATACAATTTTAAGAAAATTCACATTACCATTCTAGCTTTCTTGTACTAACAACATTATTTAAATAAAATACTTATGAACAATTAATTGACTAATGTAAATGGAATAATCTTAACATAAAAAAGCAAGTATAATTGATCACTGATCAAAGCAAGCTGGCTACTGAGAACAGCTATTTTATCTAAAGCATTATTACACACTCAACTCTTGCAGTGTAGAGTATATATATCTTAAACCTGTGTTTTATTTGTAGACCAGGATACACAAGAATAAACACAAGACTGACCACGAGAGGACTGTGTTGAATAGGTTAAAGCCATTGATTCATAAACTCATAAATTCATAAACTGCCATCCCCTTCGTTCATTCTTTGGGTTGGGTTTTTGCTTGTTTGTTTTAATCCGAAAATTTCCAGAGCTGTATCTTTCATGCTAGGAAGACTTGTTTAAAGTAGATTAACACAGTAATTTAACTTTCATAACCTTATTCATTACTTTATTATATTAGTCTTGCATCAGTGTTTCCCCATAGAACTTAACAGTACTACACGTACACAAATGAAACAAAATCATTTGATTTTGCCACAGTTACCACAGCTCATAAGAACAGGGAAAAAACTGCGAGAAGCCTCATCAATCTGATTGGGGAGTTATACTGTTACAAAAATGTTATAAATAACAGAATGAGAAATCAGCTTCTGAGTATATTTGAGAAAGCAGGGGTGATAATAAAGATTATTTTGGAAAGCTAACTGATTTTGAATTGAGTATCACTTCTAAGTATTATTTTATGTTCTGATGATCATCAGTCTAGTAGAAATGGTTTTGTCTTCTGTTAACTCAAGTCCCCTCTCACCATGTGACTGTTTCTTCATATTACTTTGCATAACGCAACAAACTTCAACATATATTTTAAGATCTGATCAAAAATTGTCTTCTGTGATTTTTTTTTTTCCAATCCAATTTCAATCAAGAAAATATCTCTTTTCTAACTCGAGCATCAGGTTATTCCAGAAAAACCTAGTATGCTTACTCTTTTCTGCTGCCCATTCTACAGTTTCTTTTAACAAAGAGATTTTGGCACATTCGGTAAGATCTGAAGCATGACTAAATTGTGGCACTAAAGAACATCAATTAGGCAATGCATATCACCAAACTCATGGTTGCTTGAAGACTCTAGTCAGCCGCTAAAAGTCCTATTTTATCATTAGAGCTATTTTTCCAAATAAATCTGGAATTTTGAGCACTTGTCATAGTATATAGCACCTAATTTATCACCTGAATAGGCATAATTTTCCCTGCTTAGTATGTTCTGCCAAGTGACACAAATCTGTTTATTCTCTCTGAATGAAAACTACGTTGTAGAAACTCTCCTACTGCTGCTTTACACTTGAAGTTTGCTTAGAACAATAGTACAGCTTATTTAAAAAAAAAAAACTTAGCCTCTACAGATGTTCATGCTAAGAAATTAGTCATGCTAATAAGTCAAATGTTCAAAGTTAAACACATTTGTAGCAGTAAGTTACATTAATTGACCTACAACGAGAGGTGTAGACTAGTCTAATAAACAGCACCAACAGCATCATCATCCTGAAAAATAAGCCTATGACTCTCTTAAGATAAATACTTCTTACTGAGCAATAGATCTTACTGTCAAAACTGCAAATTGAAGACTGAATAGGAAAAAATTGCACTGAGGTTAATGTGGAGCATCTGAGGCCTGTTCACTGCAGAGCCAGGGCTTACCCTGTGCTGAGGAGCTGCCCTAACCAATGCCAGGAGCAGGAAGCACTGGTGCAAACTGTAAAATCTTCCTTCAGACTGGTTGATCTTGTGCAGCCTGTGATTTCCCCTATGGAAAATCACATTGCCCAAGCCTCAGGCTGCAGTAGCTTTGCCTTGCTGCCGTGTGAGTTACAGTCGCTCCTGTGAGCTGCCCACTGACAGCTGAAATCCCAATCTAGCCCGATGCTAACTCCTTGAGTCATGATAAAAACAACAAAATTCCCAGACAACAGCTTTTGCCCAAAAATATTCAGAGAGATTTTTAAATCTTTAGACACAGAATGGAGGTGAACTTTCTATTACACTAAACTTTTGCTAGAATACGGCCACATCTCTTGGTGCAATAAGAGATTAACTTTTGAAAAATCCGTTTTAGCTGGCAGGTGGGAATAAAGTTGAGTGGGAATGCTTGACTTTTGGAAGAGAAAGAGTTTAGAAGCTTCCTATCCTTTTTCCCTGAAAAAGCCATCAACAACCATTACCACCTGGCATGGCAGAAATTCATATATCCTCAAACTGTGATGGCTATGTTGTGATCATGTGAAGCAAATAATTTTGAAACCTGAGGGGTGTAAGGCCATTCTGGATAGGAAAAGCAACCATTGCCTTGATATAATAAATGACAAAATTGCAACAGATTCCATTTAACAACTACAAAAGGTTTCCTACAAAAGGTTTCCAACTAAGATCAAGGGACATTTACATAAGCTAAAAGTAACCGTATTCAAGGATACAGCTACAAATGTTATTCACGTACACACTGTATGAATACTGAAGTCTGTGTAGTGCTGAGAACTGCCTTTTATGTATAAAAATAATTTAAATCACCTGCTCAGGGTAAGAAAGAGAAAAATTAACAAATGTTGCTGATCTGTGTTTGGAAAATTTGTTTAGCTTGACATAAATGAGAGGAGAGAATTTGGGTTAGAAAGTTTAACACTGGGTTTTTCCTTGCCTGATAACTCACGTCAGAGAGGTGGAAATGGAAGAAGAAAAAGGTTGGTTTCTAATTACTGAAAAGATTCTGGGAAAAGAGTGGAAGAACTTATCAATTATTTCTATGGTGTCCAGCTTCCAATGGTTAAGAGCAAAATCCCTACAGAACAGGCACAGTCCTGCAGCACAGAAACCACGATGGCTTGGAAGGAAACTACAACTCTTCAAAACTCACCTTGAGTCATAAGAAATCACTTTGATCAGTACTGAGGCTGCAGGACCTACAAATACATGAGAGGATATATATTGGATGTACCTTCTAAAAGTGACTTCAAAAGATTTATCTAGCGTATTCTAAACTCCTCTAAATGGATTCAACTCCACCTTTTGACCACAAATGATGATTGTAAACCATATGAGGGAAACAAGAAAGCTGACTGCATGTCTGGAAGAGGAAAATCAGAAATCTGTCACAACATCCCACAGAGAAAAAGTTATACTAGGTCTGAAGTGATTTCCATGAGCCAGCACTCAAAACGTGCCTTTAATGAATAATTATTTTCTATAACTGTACAAAACTACAACCATATGTAGTTACATGCAGAAGAAGGACTATAAATAAGATCTTCCAATCAACACTGTGATATTGAAATCCACCTACTCTAATTTAACATGGAAATCAGATCTAAATAATCTTGATATTATTTTTTTGATAACAAAAATAACTTATGAAGGATATAGCACACCACATTTGACTTCTGAGAAATTTTGCAGCCACGAATTTAGACAATCTTTACTTTTACCCTCCAAAATACACAGTTGCAATATTGGTACATCCCAGTATACTTAAATCAGTATCCGAAGTAGTTAGGACAGGATAGAAGTTTTTTAATATGTAAGTCAAATATTGATACAAATTGGTTTCCCAAGATTATCTTTTGGGAATCAGTAGATGTATAATGCTCCTGAAAATGAAATGGACTATGACAGGTATGCTAAATTCTGCTTAGACAGGGTTCAGTGGGAGCTGGCCCTCCTTAATAATTTATATTACTACTCTGTCATATTTTAATGCAAGAAACAGTGTCTCCACTCACAGGATTTCCCCAGTTTTTAGTTGCAGAGGACAAGTAGGTCCTAGTTTTTTTGTGTTTATGGCTAACAGTAAGATTTCCCTTATTTTAAGGAAAAAACTATTTAAACAGTAAAAGAAAAAAAAAGTAGAGGAAAATACATATATACTTCTGCTTTAAAAGAAAGGAAAAAAATAGTTCATGCATCTTGTATATTTTAATAGAGCATAACACAACCAAGAATGAGGCCAGCATCACACAGTTCAGAGCACATTTTGCATTTTATGTACATTTACTTTAACATGTTTGTTGGAAATGCGTTCTTTAGTCGTATTAATGATTTTTTTCAGTGGCAAATATTATTTTATACTATTTTAAGCTAATTGAGGCTAATTTGCTGTGGATTACTTCTAATTTTCTATGGACTGTCTCCCAAGACCTAACCAGAGCAACACCTTACTCATCTAAAATCGCAGGGCTGTCTGCAGCTTTTTTGTGTGTGCACAATGGAACTATTAAACAAAAAGGAGATCAGTGGATGACTCACTTGTGTCTTTTCTTTATAAATATCCTTCAAATCATGCAGATTTTTGGATTTTACAACAGTGTTTTAGCTGAGATTTCAGGGTCCATTTTAGGGAACATAAATTACCAAGAAATTAATTTCTAAATAACTGGAAAAAATCTATTAAAATAATAATAATTATTATTATTGTTATTAGTAGTAGTATTTTATTTAAAAAAAATATTAAACTAATTTTTTGGTCAGATAGTTTTAATAAATACCTAATGGCAGTGAAATATCTCCCGCCAATGAGCCAAGAAGTCTCTCATAATCAAATAATCTTTTGAAGATGATGTTACTGGATTTGATAAGATTAATTGCAATACTTAAGTAGCTGTTTATGAGCTCTAAACTAATGAACAGGTTAAATGTATAATCATTTAAGCTCTTTGTAATAGCTGCTACAGTTATTATCTGAGCCACACCACTTTTCGGCTTTCCATAATAAATTATTGTTGCAGGATCACTCAAGATATTCCTCTAGTGTAACATTTTATCTCTTGATTTATCTTTTTTTTAGCTCTTTTACTCCAATAATTGCAAATGGCACTAAAAGATGACATTGTATCTTTACTCTGACACAAAACATCACATATTTTTACAACAGCAAATGAAGAACAGTTTGTACAACTAAGGGGGTCTGGGTAGCCAGACTTGAATTGCCTGATTAACTTTGTAAAATAAAATATCAAGGCTATTAACCTCTATTTCTTTGAAAATTGTGGTCTCCAGAGGGCTATTATCTCATGGTTTTGTTCAAAAAATATAATCTCTGGTGAAATTAAGTTTTAAGGAGCACAGCCATGCTGGTTCTTTCAGTTTGAAAATAATTCACATCTGTTATCAAAATACCTCATTTCATTACTGAAAAAATTTCTTCGCAAATACACAAACCACTGCAAAATATACAGACTTTTATGAAGGTTTACTTCAACTACCTTTGTCCTTTCCTGTAACTCAATTTTTTTTCAGAGAAATATAAAGTTGTAGACATGCACCATAATAGTTAAGCCATTGCAGTTTTGTCACAAGCAAAATTTTCCCTTCTGGTTCAAGTCTGAACATTTCAAAGGCTCTGAACATGATGTGATCAGCCAAGTGAGAAAGGGACATCTTAAGGGCATACAAAATTGACAGCTGCTTAGACACAATTAAGTGGCTGTATCTTTTGGATGAATGGTCAGTCCACCCACTGTAAAAATTTCTAGATCCAATTCACAGTCATTAATAAAATATTATGAACATTGCTTGGCACAGTCTATTTAATTTAACATAGCAGTTACTTTGGATATTTACAGTGTATTATGTGAGATATTTTATAGTCCCAAATTAAAATACCCACCCAGATTCCAACATTAATGGACTTGATAAAAAACGCTAAACCTTTAGTAGTAAATAATGAGTTAAAAAAAATCCTTGAAAAACAAAATACTTTTCCACCAGTTTGAAGAACTAAAGTCTAGAAATGTATGACCTAGATTTTTACAGTGAGGGGTCATTTTTGAATCGAGGAAGCCTGATTTTCAGAGACTACATTATGTTTCATGATGGAATGAAAACTCTTTTACCATGTAAGAAATTCAGAATCCCAGAACGAAGCAATTCCACTGATCCCTCTCTAAAACCCTGGTCTGGTGGAGAACCCTAGTTTAAAATCACATCTATTTAGAGATGGAATTGTTTTCTTTAATTTGACAATTTGCAGCCACACAGTGCAAAAGGAAAACAAAACCAGTATCTCTCTAAGAATTGTTGCATTGTTTTGATCAGCCCACTCAACACATACTAAAAAATAAAACTTCAAACATAGAGAAACAGCTTGTCTTTTAGTCTTAAATGCTGGTCTCGTTGATCTAATTCTGATATCAATTTCACACGTGTTCCTCTTCTCAGGGCTTCATACAAAAATAATTTGAACATAAAAACTAAAGGCCGGTTGCCCAGCCAATACTCTATTTCCCACTGCTACTGTATATAAACTGCACTTGAAATTTCATCTTTAACAATGATCACTTAATTAAATAACTTACAGGTGTTTTATGTTGTTCTGCCTTTCTGGAATTTGATGAAAGGGGGTGTAGCAGTTGACAAGCACTTGAACTTAAAAGAGAACATATCTTTGATGTCAAGTGTGTCTAAAGGATTCTCAAGTAAAAAGTTATATGAAAATGGGCTCACCACCACTCAATCTATTCCCAACAGTTACCTGCTGGTCTAAGTGCCTCTGCACCATTATAAAAATCTGTCAAGCATTCAAAACCAATTACCCACAGGATGTCAAATGCTGCCATGCCAGCTGTCCTTTCAGTCCATGGCAGCTCTCACTGCCCATTTCCAGTTAAAAACACATTGAGCTACACCGTTGTTTTTCTGAGCTGTGACTCACTGCAGTACACTGATCTGACCTCTACATACCTTAATACCTTCATATAAGGAAAGGAATATTTACACATAAAATAGTATTTTAGAAATTTGCATAACTAAAAATATAATGAAAAATTGAAGATATTTCAGGACATATTAACATCAGGCTACAATTTTAAGGGGACACCATTAAGTACTTAAGTTGTTCATGGGTGTTGCCTTTTTCTGTGATTGCACTGACACTAAAACAGAAAAGCAGGTTTCAAATATTTCTCCTGCTTTCTCTTCTACACAGCACATGGATTTCATACATTCATTTGCCATGACAGGCAATAGGAATGCATAGTACAATTATTTAAAGATGTGAGTCCAAAATGAATGGCTCCACTTCACTATAGAAGCAGCCTTCCCAATTTATGAGTCACATACTATCTCCAGTGCTAAAAACTCTTTTGATAGCCACAAACTTAGAGGGACAATGTGCTCAGCTAGGCTCAGATAACATTTGATGTAACATTGGTCTATAAAACAAAACATCCCACCACGAAGCCTTACTTATTCATTCGTGATGAGTTATTTTCATTTTACGATTATTTGTTGACATAGGGTTTTTTCCCTTTTCCATATGAACTTTCATTATCTTTAATGGATTATTTTTGCCATAATGATTTAAGTCTTTATGAAAAATAAACTCTTGTTCCACAAAAAGATTTTCAGTAGTCTGCAGAGTTTATAGAAGATGGTGCTATGGCCTTTCATTGAAACTAAAACTGTAATGGAAACATTTTGTTTTCCTATGCCTATCAGTACAGAACCTTAGAAATCTTTTGAAAGTTTTTGATGAAAAATCAAGACTTCTGAATCGAGAGCATCTGTTCTGACACAACTTATTGCAAGAAAACATTCAAAATGCTTTATTTTCAGTCCACTGTGAAAAAAAAAACCACAAAAACAAACCAAACCAAAACTGTTGTGTGGAAGAACCGACATACCCCAAAAAGCTGAAAAAGGTTTGCTAATAGTGCCAGGGATGCTTTGCAATAAAAGTGCCAGAGGAATTAAACATGAGTTATTTGTCAAAAGCATTTGTATACACATTTATTGTGCAACTCTGTCTTTGCTGAAGACAACAGCAAAACACCACTTTTGAAGTGTGGTGCTAAGAGAGTAAACTGCAAAGCCCACTGCACAGTTTCAAAGGTACATCTAGTGACAACTGTATTCTTCTAGCATTCATCAAATTCATACCTGCTCTGCAAAATATCTACAAAACAACCCCTAGAATATTTTAAAAAACACCAGTCTTGCCACATAGCTGCTTTTACTACTCCTAAAGTTCAGTCTCTTGCCAGCAGCCATATGTAGCTGTGAAATAGAGGTTAAGTCAGATAGCACAGTGAAAAACCAATGTTGGGATTTAAGATGAGTGTGGCCCCACGTCCTAATGAGTAGTATGATGACATTCTGTCTCTGAGGCACATGCTTTATTATAGCCATGGAAAGCTATAAACGTATTTTACTCATGTTTCAAATCAGAGAGAAAGAGCACCAATTGGGGGTTTTTTTATCACTGTTATTTGAATAACAGAATCATGGAAAAATCACATCTTGCTAAATATATGTAACAACCAGCAGCACTGAAAGATGAGGGTAATCCTCCAAAAGATCAGTGTTTTTTCACCTCTATCTGTTTTAAACACATGTTAAAACTTAATGTCCATAATTAATGTTGAGAGCATGCTCTCTAGAAGAGTGTAATCAATGTCGTTGAATATTAATACTTGTCATTTCAAACAAAAAAGGAAAATAAATTCCTAAATCATCTTTACATTTAGTTACTTGTTAGAGCCTTCTCAAAACTGTCTTAATCCTTCAATGCACTGACTATAAATAGGAACCCTCTTACAAAGCCCTCTGAAATGTATTTAGAAGGTAACAACTTTACCTGTCTCCATTAGGCCTTTGAGTATGATCTCTCCAAAGCAAAGACTGTCTAAACAGAATCCAAGACTTCATGCTTCACTCCTCGATGAAGTTCTCAAGTGCTACAAAACAAGAAAATGTTCATTAAATGTACTATCATTATTAATAATAGTTTAAGGGTGATAATATCAGCAGACGAGTCATATAAATACATTTTAACAAATGAAACAGCATCATTCACTTTCTCTCCAAAACAATCTGACACTGCTGTAATAAATTGATTGTCTCTCAAATAAACATATATCAGAATTTTCAAGGTTACAGAAGTCTGCAGTCCCAAACAGGTTTTGTGTTCATTTTAAAATACTGAAAATTTTGCCCTCGTAATTCAGAACAATGGTACTAACACAGTGATGTTCTATTGCGTAGACCTGTCCATGAAATTGAATATTTTTTAAAAGAAAAAGAAGGATGAAGTAGTCTTGTTGGCAATCATTCTTGGATTTTCAGTAGATACTGGTCAGAATAAATTACTGGACGCAGTACTGTTCACGTGATCATTACAAACTTGACACTGGAAAGATATGATGTTAATCTGGCTGAAAGTAGAATGACTTTGATATCTTTAGAATGTTTCTTCATGCTTGGAAGCCACTCCCTATCTGAAGAGTGTACTGTGGGGCCAAGAGTAGCAAAAAAAACCAAAACCAAAAAACCACCTTTATTTAAAGAAAATGTCCCTTCAATGACCCCACCAACTTAGAAAATGTCTCCATCTATCAGAATCACAATCACAACACAAAACAGTGTCTGTGAAAAAGGTCAGAAATCAAAATGAAATGCAAAATAATTCTTACAAAGGAAACCAAATTGGTTCAAATACTTAGTGCTCTACACGAAGAACATGCAATAATGGTTGAAAAACAAATCTTGGGAGTGCTTTCATGATGAAGATGGTAACAGTGAAGTTTTGAGGGGTAATGACTTACTTAATTGCCAACAGGAAAAACAGTTAATTGAGTTGGACCTAACCCCCTGCCTCAAGAGTGGACTAAACTCAAAATGGTCAAGACATCAAGTAAATAAAAACACGATGGCTGCAACCAGACAGGCTGAGGCTTTACTTCACATCACCTTTTTTAAATATACTTCATTGGCATATATCTGGAGAGTGAGGTAACTCTACCTTAACCAAACTAAACAGAGTTGTTGTGACAGCAAGCAAGTGCAGCTGAGGAAAGTCAACCATACAGAAAAGGGATTCTTTGTTCAGTTGACCTGTAAATGTCACCAGTGACCTGTGAACTGCTGAGCCCAATGTTACAGAGTATTTTTAAAACTTAGGATCAGACTAATAATTCCCCACTTTCTTTATGAAAACAGAGTCTCACAAACCAGTTCTGTTTGGCAGCACCTCGTATTAAAATTCTTTGAAACTAATGCTTTCAAGGTTGGTACATTTAAACCAGGAGAATTTGCATCAGCTCCTACTGGAGAATAGGATAGATTTGGCTACATGCTCAGAGGGGGTCTAACTCCCCTATGACCTGCTCATAATTAACATTATTCCCCCTCATCTCCTCTTCAGCGAGTGATAACGACTGTGAGTTTGATTCACAAGTGGGCTAACGGGAAGCCAAGAGACTCACTGGACATGCGGAGAGAAACACATAAAGATAAGTGTTAAAGGCAAGTGGCATTTTATGTCCTTTTTGTGCTGCTAGGCAGAAAAGTGGCAGCTACTGATAACCTGGTTGTGCATTTGAATGAATGATGGGAGAAAGCCATTTACTTTGGAATTGAGAGGAAAGTCACAAAGGTGTGTCAGATAAATTACAACTTGGTTGCCACTGCTGAGGCACAAACTGATGTCTGATGTTTGCAGGACACCTTCTACACAAAACTCCGTTACATTATGAAAACAGCGACAAATGTGTGAAAATACAACACACGTGGGTGAGCTTTTCTGCTTTCCTAGTACTCATTTATATGAAGAAGGTTATAATTGTTTGAATCCCTTTGCACACTGGATTAGAGAGCACCTGGAGTGGCTTGTGGTGTAGCCACAGGCCCTCCAGATCTGGGAAGCCCACTCCCACGTGTTGGCTGTGGTAGCCACATGTGAAGGGCTGTTTGAAGGCAGGACAGACTAATGGACCTGCTGGCTCAGCAGGCAATTCTGCAGCAGTGAAATGCACTAAGTAGGAAGATACTAAGCTTATTCTTTCAGAAAAAGAGGATATGTATTTTCAAGCAGGTATAGAACTGGTTGTTCCAGCACCACTGGAAAGAGGCATCGTTCGCTGAGCATTGACTATGCATGAAATAACATAAGGAACTATAAGTATTTACTAATTTATTTAATATTTAGCACAGTCATGTTGTGATGCTCAATTCTACTTCAACTTTGTGTCTTCATATCATGACTGAACCAACATATTAAATGGTACTTCCAGGAGGAAATAATAAAGTTGTTCCCTATGTCTTCGGTGAAAAGGCCAAAAAAAGATTTAGACTGCAGCAAACATTTAAGGGAGAGATTTTGGTTCTTATTATTTTGAGGGCACTATGGACAATTAACCAGCATAACACACCAGCTTCAGAAAGGGGAAGTGGAATCTCCATCATTTTAACTTGTTCCTAAAAATATACAGGCCCTCATGAAAGCAAAGATACAGATTTGATGTTTATCCAGTGCAACATCAAACCTAAAGAAATCTCATATATAAAGAGAAAAACACAAATGACATGTTACAAAGTAGTATATATTGAAAAACATAAAATGGCCTATTACTAGAATGAATCGCAGAAAAATACATTTTCTGTTTTCCTCTTAAGTGATTGTCATGGTTTGAGATAGCCCCAAAATCTAATTCCCTAGCTCCATCCCCCCTCCCATATCCCAACCTAATGAGAGATGGGTTTTTCCAGACAAAACACAACCAGACTCAGAATGGGGGAAAGGGAATATATTACAATGACTGTACAAATAAATACTTATACTATAACACCTTATACACACGATCACAACTATCTCTACCATGACATATAGTATTTACAATGGATCAGATCTCCTCTCCCCTCCAAATAAAAGTCCAGGAGGGAAAGAAGGACAGATCCTTTCCAGTCTCTCAGGGCAGCAGCTTCTTCTAAGGCAGCAGGTTCTCCTCATCTCATGCATGCAGCAGTAACTGGATTGTTGTAGCTGGATCTCTGTTCAATATACACAAGGGGGTCTCCAGGCCCCTCGGCCCGTCGTCTCCAAAACGAGGGTCTTTCTCTTCCGTGGACTGCGTAGCAGGGACAAGCTCGCGTCACCACGTCATACCACGAAGCTCAGGGGTCTTCGTGGCAGTCCCTTTCCTCAGGGGATTCAAATTCCCCTTTGCAGAGCTCTGTGCTCTGCCTCAAGGCTGCTAGCTTAGCAGCAGCAGCGAGGGGGGCCAAGGTCAACCCCCCCGCATTCCTTCTCCGTCCCGGTCCAGCTTCCCAGGACGCTTCTCAGCTCCTCTCTGCAGTGCATGCTGCACTTCAAGGCTCTTTCAAGCAAGAATCCATCATCTTCCTCCTTTCAGGAGGTCTCAAAGGAGTTTTAGGGGTTTGGTACAGTTCCTACCCCCAGAACTCTGAAGTTCTGCTGCGGGCTCTCTTCTACTGCTTCCTCCGGTTCAGTTCTTATCTGTCCTGGCTCTTATCCAGAGTCTCAGGACACTGCCGCCGCTTCTGCTCTGTCTCTGTAGCCCCCAGCTGGGGCTGGAAGGCCCCAGAGGCCCCGAGGGGCTCCGGGCCTCTTTCCTCGTGGCTGTTACATCATGGCTACCTCTTCTACCAACCCAAACTACAACCCTTCCCTTCCGGTGCTTGTGATATGTTTACATTTCTGCAGGAGCTCTCATTGGACAGAACTCCAAAACTTCCAGGGGTTTCCACCCCTGGGGGTTACCACTTTTCAGCCTCTGGGGGAAAACAAGGTCCAAACCACTACAGTGATATTCCATCTACTGTGGAATAATATCCTGCTACCCATAGCTGGAAATGGTCTTTATTTTTGACCTACATATCTCTGGGTACTAAACAAAAAATATTTTAAATTCACGTTTTAGGCAATTGCAACATTTATAAGTTTGGTTTTTCTAAAGAATTTTCTTTAATACTATAAAAACTAAACTAAATTTTCTTACCCTGATAGACTGTACTTGTATTCCTCAAAATTGCTAGTCTGTAGATTTCATAACATTTAATAAAGGCTATGATAAGCCAGACTTCAGTTGAAATGTATGTTTTGAAAAGACACAAGTCTGTAAATTATTAAGCCAGAAAACCTCTAGACTGCTAATCCGTGTTACCACCTGCATTTGCAAGTTTGCAACAGAATGGTGACAGATCCCCTTCCTCTGAGACCATTTGCCAATTCTGTCAGCATTTGGTGCAGAGTAATACTATTCTCCAGGTAATGCAGCTTTGTTGCTTAGCAGCAGGTTCTGCTTGTGTACCTGACAGTTCTTGGCTAATTCAGATAGAAGAAAAAAAAAACCTTGAAACCAAAACCAAAAAAAACCCTCACCAGTAAGAACATTCTACTATTATTCTCACTGGATACTGAAACAAGACTGGAAAGAGAAAAGGACATTTTCTGAGCTCTGGCTTGTACTGAAAAAAAAAAATCTGACATTATGGAAGTTTTAAAAATTCACATTTTACACAAAACTTCTTTAGCAACACATTAGTTCTATAGAGCAAGAAACAAGTGGTGGTATTTAGGCTTCCAGTGGGAGTGAGATACCAAGGCAAAGTTGAAAGAGTCAACATGTACTTTTTTTTCTTAAATCATCATCTATGGAAAACAAAGGTCACATCCCATTACAAAATATTCTACTAGACTTGAGATAGAGGTAGAAAGTACAAAATTCAGATCTCCAGTTAAATATATATAGGCTTAGTGGCACAGACAACAAACTGACTTGTGCTATGAATGGTTATTAATGAAATGCTGCCCACATTTTTCAATGGAACCTTGGCTGATTTATTTTATCTCAAAAAAATATAGTACTTAACAATTCATTAACCCCACCTTTTATCTATGTAAATGATAGCCACTTCTGCAGACACTCTTTCCTACATTGCTTAGTGCGAGCCACACCAGCACCCTTTGTGAGATACTGTGACAAAGACGGTATCACAAATCTCACACACTGTTGTAAATATTAGATTTAAGTTTCTCTTTAAATAAGATGTAGCAGAACAATCACATATTGGGAGGAAAGTAGAGTGAAAGGAAGATTAATGAAACACAATGGTCTGCTACCAAAATTTTTTCTGAAATTCAGAAAAGGGTGATACAAAAACTGTAAACTAATTGAAAGCTAAAGAGTCAGATACAGAGCCAAACAAGCTTTATTTAGTTGTTGGTACATGTATGTTAGAACCCCCTTCCCTTAAGACATCTATGAATTACTTTTTAATGGGTGGTCTAGTATTTTACATCTGAATGCAGAAAAAATGAGAAGAGTCACCACCAAAACTAGAACATAGTGAGTACATAATACAAGCTAAACAATACAACACCAATTAAGATTCCCGTGCTACCTCACTTTCAGAGTAAAACATTTCTCAGTTTAAGAAACTCACTCCCTTGCTGTATATACAAGAGAAAATAGATTCTGAAATGGTAAGGAAAGAGTCATTCTTCTTTCTTCATCTGTAAGTATTTTATAAAATCCTGGTTTTCACTATCAAAGCTATTTCCTGTCATGACCACTGGCTGAATGGATAGTGCCAGAAGCAGATAGGAAAATATACATATTATCCACTCTAGTTCTAAATGTACTGTCCCTAAGTATCTAGTGAATAGCAGAGTATTTGAAAATCTTTTCTAGACAGAGTGTAGGTATTTTTCTCAGCAAAACTAGACAAAGAAAAGAAGCTTACAGTGGGTGTAAATAAAGCCACTTAGGTTACTGAGTTTTTTAAAAGAGAATAATTCACTGCAGTTTGGATTGCTTAACTTATTTTGATAATATGGAGCAAAGGCAGAAGAAATGTACACTGAAATAGGGGAAAACTAATACAAAAAATCAGAAATGTCCCAGACTCAAACCTAGGTCTAGTTAAATTGAATCATCATATCCTGAGGTTTGGTTCTTGAAACTGTAGAAACAGAGCAGCAGGTAATGGAATGGAAAATAGTATTTCTTTTCAGGGAATGCAAACATGAGATTGATTAATTAGCTATTATCAAATTTATATGCATGATATAACTAAGACTGATGTTTTGATGTTTGGCAGAAGAAATAATTATTTCATATGCTTTTGTTTTGCCAATAGTACATAAAAAGCAGGCCAAGAAGTAGATCGGACACTTTTTTTACCTTTTGGAGGGATGATTATATTTTCTTTCTGACGTAAAGGAATAAACCCAATCAATTTTCTAAGCAAAAAACTTTCATTGAGTTCTTCACTTACAAAAATGCCACCATAAATGGGCAGCTGACTGAATCTGAAAATAATTTTTATTATTATTATTATTATTATTATTTGGAGGGCAATAGCTGGCAATGTACAGTGGACAGTCAGTCTGTGTCCGTTTTCCAAAATATCTTTATTTCTGTTATAGTCATAGGTTCAACTACACAGTAGGTATTCTCCAATTCGATGACAGAATTAGAGGTACTTCTTTAGAGGAAAATTCTGGAAAATCTGGTATTTTGCACTAGAATGGATATGTTATTGAATAATGGAATTTAAGTAGTGTGGGGGCTTCACTCTGTGGAGCATAAAAGGGAAAGAGGATAAAGTCCTGATGACTGTGATGAGAAACAGTACTCCACTGTCAACTCACTCTCAGTAACTAAGCTCTGTTTCTGATGATGTTTTTTTCAGACTATCATGACATTGTAAAACTTCTTCACAGCCTTAAAGGAGGGCAGCAGTTGTTTTGCAGGTTTCTACAATAACCTCCTCTGATTCACGAAAACAACAGCATAGAAAAACATTTGAGAGGTGGTTGTCAGAATATTCAAAAAACTACCAACTTTACTGTTCCTTGATGTAACAGAAAACAAAATCAAAGCCAATTTTTAGTCCTTCTAAACCCAAACCAGACGTGTGCACTGATATAGTCTCAAATCCATCTTAGACGGAGACCCAGATCTCTCCTCTTTCTTAGTAAAGAGGCAACTGCACTGACCAGGATGACCAGCAGACCACGGCATAACAGTGCTATGAGTCTGTCTCTCTGCTATCAGCTGTGTTTACATTCATGGAAAACAAGCCTTTGTTTATCTACATGAAAGCCAGAACACAAAAACTGAAAAACTGTGAATTCATCTTTTTTTTTTCCTAGGTTAACCATATCTATTTGAAGAGCTTTAGTATGTTCATAGCAAATTAGCCAGTTACTGAAAATCAATCTCATTTTTGGAACTTCAGAACAAAGCTTCTTGCCACACTTGCTTCCCACTAACGCAAGGATATTTTATTGGAAGAATAG